>NC_051158.1:186754473-186907107 GCF_013339745.2 Dermacentor silvarum
CGTCGGTGCTGCCAGACTGCACTCCGCGGCGATGATGGCCTGCAAGGACTCGTCGCGATGTGGTCAGCGAGCATGTCGCACAGGTTAGTGAAAGCAACACGCACGTCTCCGGATTATGTGAACAGGATCAGGAGGATCCACGGGTGACGAGAGAGGGCAGTCAGCGTCCTTGTGCAGACGTCCAGACTTGTACATGAAATAAAGAAAATTCCTGCAGCCGCAAAGCACAGCGAACCAGCCGTCTGTCGGGTCAGGAGGGAAGGACAGCCAGCAGAGGCATGGTGTTCTGTAATGACGAAAACGTGCGGACCCGTACAAATATGGGCGGAACTTGGCGCAGACCACATAAAGCCAAGCACCACGCTCGGTGAGAGGATTCCTCAGAGGTGAGAGCAGGCGGCTGGCGGTAAGATATTACGCACTCGGTACCATTCTGCTGCTGGCGGAGACACACGATGCCGTGGCCACTGGCGTCCAGTGTGGACTTCGGTCGGTGCAGATGGACAATGTGGGCAAGTATGGGAGGGGGGTCAGAAAGCCGATGAAAGCGGCGAACGCGTGGCCTGCTCCAGGCCCCATGAGAAAGGCGTGTTCTTCTTTGAAGATTGTCAAAGGGCGAGCAACGTCGGCAACGTTTTTGACGAACGGCGAAAGTAAGAACACAGGCCGAAGGAAACAGCGCACGTCAGAAGCAGAACGAGGCACAGGAAACTGCGAACGGCGCGAACTTTTCCGGATCTGGCTGTACACCGGTGCGTAACGAGATGTCCCAACACGGTAATTGACGGCGCCCGAATTGACATTTCGTAGAGTTCAGCTGAAGGTCGGTTTTCGGAAGACGCAAGAATTGCAGCAGTCACGTAAGGTGGCTGCTAACGGGGAGAAAAAACAATAACGTGTCAAAATAACAAAGACAGGTGGTCCATTTGTAGCCTCTCAGAAGAGAGTCATCATTCGTTCAAATGTCGCATAAGCCAAAGGGCATTACTTTGAATGATTATAAAACAATCAGGTGTATGAAGGCAGTCTTCTCGCGGTCCATTTCATCAACAGAAATCTGCCAGTAGCCGGATCGAAGATCAATGGACGAGAGTATGTAGCTCCGGGCAAGCAGTCCAAGGCGTCATCGATGCGTGGTAATGGGTAGCGTCCTTTCGCGGGATCTTGTTTAAATGGCGATAGTCGACGCAAAAACCAGGTACCATCCTTTTCTTCCAGGACGGGGAACTGGCAAAGCCCTAGGATAGAGCTGATGGTTCGATGACCCCTTTGCGGAGCATTTTGTCCATTCTGATGGATTATTCTACAGTTCAGCATGTGATAAACGATAGGGGACGCGACAATAGGATCATGTCTCCAGGTTGATACGGTGGTGAACAACAGATGTTTGGCCGTAAGGTTGGTCGCCCGAAATCAACGATGTCGCTGTACGATTCGAGCAGGAGACGGAGGGTCCTTGGATGAGCAGAGGTGAGGTCAGGTGCAATCATTTTGGCGAAGTCATCCATGAAAGAACCAGATCTGTGAGCTGCAATTGGTGCTAATATCACCACTCGGCATCATACTCTCAATGTCAAATTCGGACGTATAGAAACGCTGGCCAAGAAACATGCCGGCCGGAAGCACTTGAGGGCACATGCTGAAGTTCAGAAGCGGTTTAGAACGACGTCATTATTCGTAACGTGATCAGCGTATGCGGAACAGCAACGTTTCGGTTCAAAAACACATCGACGATGGGGCGAAAAGCATATTCAACGTCAGGAACCTGTGGCTGTGCGGTTCAAAGCGACGTAAGTGACTGCTCGGGTGACAGACGCACATCTTGAAGCGAGCACAGGCGCGGTGGCGGCGCGGTGCTCGGAGCATCGGCGAGTGAGGCAGTTCCAAGGAGGAGCCGGGTTGCGCAGTCGATGAGAGTATAATATGGTTGGATAAAAAGTCCAACCAAGGATAAGGTCGTGAGGGCAGTTGTCGATCACAGCTAAGAGAACAGAAGTAGGGCGGCCGGCTATATTAAACGTACCAGTATACATTCGAGAACAACCAGCACGCCACCGTCGGCCACACGAAGCACTTGTGCAGCTGCTGGGGTGAGGACCTTCTTTAAACGACTACGTAGGCAAGCACTCATCACAGATATGTGGGCCCAGTGTCGACGAGTGCTTGGACAGGACGCCGTCTACTTTGACGTCAATTATACTTCTCTTTGTGGGCAGACGGATTTGATGCAGTAGTGTCAATGCAGCACCACCTCCGAGGGCGCAGTTCTTAGTTTTCGAAGGAACGCGGTCGAACGCCAAAGTGTAGAAAGGCGACGTGGCTGCGGTGAACGGGAAGATGGCGACGTGTGTTGTGGTGAACGAGATGGTGTCCGCGATGCGATGGTGAACGACTGTTACACATGTTCATGGCAGAGTTGTCGGCACTGCTAGACTCGGCGGAGGGCGAAACACGGCGGGAATTTCCATCAAACACGTGTCAGGTTGGTCGGCGTGCGAGGGTGTTGAGGGCCACGAGTTGCGACAGTGATCGGGCGACATGACCCAATACGGCGACAGGTGAAAATATCGCTGGTCGTCCGCAGTTCTCCACAATCGGGTTGCGATATCGCGGAGAGAAGCGTCGCGGTGGATCAAACAGAGTAGAAGGGGTTCGTTGGCTCTGGGTTTGGGCGACAGCACAGAAAGAATGTAAACCATGCTTTCAAGTTCTGGCGAACGATGGCTGTGAACGAGAGGAAACTGAAGAGGGGTAGCCGTCAGGGCGACGCGAACAGAAAGCTGTGGGCGCCATCGCTTCACAGTCACGTCGACGATTCGCACCAAGTCCTCTGATGGCGACGCATGCTGCTGTGCGGGCTGATCTTCAAATGTCGACGTTGCGCAGTATTGCGAGTTCTGGCGAATGGTTGTAGGACGCGGCGGCTTTTGGCCTGCTCGAATTGTCGGAACTATTTAATTATAGCATCAACTGAAGAACAGCCTTTTGCACATGAGCAGATTAAAGGCGTCGTCAGCGATTCCCTTCAGCACGTGCCCCACCTTCTCAGCTTCAGTCATGTAGGTGATCGGCTTTACGACAAAGCGCCAGCACGTCCTGGATATACGAAAACAAGGATTCTGTGGGGGATTGGGCCACGGGAGGCGAGTTCCTGCTTTGCGGCAATCTTACGGCCGGCTGGTTGGCCAAACAACTCTTTTAACTTATCTTTGCATTGGTGCATGTTGTCAGCTCCTCTTCGTGGTTTCGCACAGACCTTTGCAGTGCCTCTTAGGTACAAACAACACGTTAGCTACATAAGCGTAGGGTCCCATCTGTTGACTCCACTCACGCGTTGTACATGGCCAGGCACTCTCAACGTCGGCGTCATCGGTCCAACAGAAAGTCCGGGATCTTTGGCTTGTACAACCACAGCGATGGGGACGGACGACGTAGCTGGCGATGGTGCCGTTGACGTTGGGGTGACAAGGACGTTGATCCGCGTGCTCACCGTCAGTCATGGTGGGGATGGGGGGCGACGCCCATGTGGAGCTCCGTTTCCAGCCTTGGTACCCCGCACCTCTCACCAATGTATTACGGGGATGTGGGAGGTATAGACTGGATGTATTTACAATATATGCACAAGTAGGGTTAGTGTGGTCAAGATAGCTGACCAGCAACAACACGCAGCAGCCGTTGTCTGTCGATTCTTCTTTTTATTCCTCCTATCCTTCCTGTAACAATATGATTCGCATAAATGCACGTTCTGGCGCGTGGCGTATAGCCGAGTGTTCCGGACGCTCGCTTTGGGACCGGAGGTACGCGGCCTCGAAACCCACCTCTTCAGAAAGTTTATTAATTTCTTTTTGGTAGTTCTTGATACGCACCACAAATACGGCTGGCTTAAACAGCTTCGCTGTTAAAAAGAGAAATTCGGCAGAGACATTTCAAAACTGCTTACGTGTGGCTATGCGAAAAGCGATATATTCCTTTGGTGCAGTTTGTACGTATATAACGGCGTTGCAGAACTAGTTCCTTTTGGGAGGAACGAGAGGAATGCCCCCATTCCGTTAAGGTTGGTGGAAACTGTAACGGTAACTCGTTATTTTTACAAAGGGACGGCAGGAGGGAACGGCGTTCCTTCTGTTAAACGTTCCACGGCACTAAACAGGCGCACCGACACACGCACGTATGCAGCACATCATGCAAGGCACAAAGAACTACCGCTTGTCTGTCGCGTGACTATGGTGAATTTTTTTTATTGCGATAGCAATATCTGGACACTCAAAAGCAGATTCTGCCGTCGGCGTCGCCGTCGCCGTCGGAGTCGCCGTCGCCGTCGCCGTCGCCGTCGCCGTGATGTTCCGTATGACGTCATTTGGAGAAGAAATCGTCGCCGCGAGCCGAACGCTGTATGTGCGAGTGAAAGGGGCGCGAGGGGCGCGTCTTTCACGGGGAAGTGAACGCACGGCGGAGAACAAACGCGCGTTCTGCGCCGTGCTCGCTTAAGGGCTGCAGAAGTAGGCGTCTCTGTTCTCCTTCACAATCACCATGTATGTAGAGCAAACGCGCCTTCTTCCAACGAGCGAGAGGCCGTGGGGGAGGGGAGGGAAGGGAGGCGACGTTTAGCTGCGGCACGCCCGTGCCTATTTATATGAGAGGCTCCGGCAACAGTCACCAACGCCGCACGCATTTTGATGCGAACAGCGGGCAAAACGCCGATGGCGTCGACAACAGTTCTGCGTGTTGTTGCTACCAAAGCCGCTCACCTTACTTCGTATGACATTGCTGTGTTGCTAATCGCATTCATTGCTTCCCCTTAGGGCGAAACTGTGACATTTTTTTTCGTGAGTTCTGCATTATATTTTATGCGATAGCAATCTATATGGACACTCAAAAGCAGATTTCTGCCGTCGGCGTCGCCGTCGCCGTCGCCGTGAGGTTCCGTATGACGTCATTGGAGATGAAATCGTCTTCGCCGCGCGCCGAACGCTGTATGTGCGAGTGAACGGGCGCGAGGGGCGGTCTTTCACGGGGAAGGTGAACGCACGGCGGAGAACAAACGCGCGTTCTGCGCACGTGCTCGCTTAAGGGCTGCAGAAGTAGGCGTCTCTTTTCTCCTTTACAATCACCATATATGTAGAGCAAACGCGCTTCTTCGGACGCGCGAGAGGCCGTGGGGGAGGGGGAGGGAAGGGAGGCGACGTTTGCTGCGGCACCAAGTGCCTATTTATATCAGAGGCTCCAGCAACAGTCCACCAACGCCGCAACGCATTTTGAGCTAACGCGGGCCAAAACGCCGATGGCGTCGACAACAGTTCTGCGTGTTGTTGCTACAAAGCCGCTCACCTTACTTCGTATGACATTGCTGTGTTGCTATCGCATTCATTTAATGACTAGCTTCAAGATTGCCACGTGACGCTCCCTTCTGTAGTTTCTTTCCGCCATGGCGGCCTGTCGGACACTAACATCGAGATGTAACTCTTGCCGAGTTCAAACAAGGGTCTTTACTAAATTAAGAACATCTATTCTGGACATTTCTTTTTCCGCTCATACTGCAATATTGGATCAGCATTCATTAAAAGCCTAAGTATTGTTTCTTTCTATGCGGTTTCTTGTGCAAACATTTAATGATATACTGCTGAGACACCTTGTACAATACATTGCACATTGCCTTCCACTTTTTTTTTTGCGAAATTCACTCGGAAGTGATTACGCAAAATATTCACTCTGGGTGTGAAGAACGGTGCATGTGTAACTACTGTAAAGAAGTGGTTTACTCATATTGTCATCCGCTTTCGAGAAATTTGACAATAAATTGGTCTAGACCTCTGTATCGTCCCACACGGCCGAAAGACTTCGAGGGTATGTCGAAGTCACCGAGATTTCGTGAAAATACCGGACGCGGCAGCAATATGGCATGTACTATACGTAGTTCCATCTTCATCTCAGCGTTCAAACAATGAAATGCAGTTTTACCACAGCTTACATGAGGAGATGATGGAGATAGTCATTTTTTTCACGTACATGGAGGCGGAGCTTTTGGCATCTTTCCGTGGTATTATAGCGCCCCCGACGCCGCAACGCGGGGCCCTTTGGTCGGCGCTCTCAGCGGTGCCTTAGCGCCGGCTGTCAAAGAAGTGAAAAAATTAAGAAGCACAGCGCGTGCTCGAGGCGCAAGCTCGGCACGCCCAGTGCCGTTCTAGAAGCTAGCCACGCTGGTCATCGCAGCCGCCGCTCGGCTCACCACCTTCGGCATTTTGAGTAGGGACGACGGCACGGCTCGTACGGCCGCTGTCACGTCATCCCAGAGTGGTGCTACACTATTGAAATTTTAAAAATTGTTTATCAAGTTCATGACATAACAGTAGGCAATAAAAACTACCGTGAAGAGCGATTATGTCCCGTTGTTGTGTCCGGGTCTCAGGAGGCTATTGGTGCATGCGAGTAACTTTCTATTTGCAGATCTGAAGCGCAGTATCCTGACTGCGCATTTGAAGACCGAAGTGGAAAGCGCCATATGTGTTGCACTTGTAATAGACGAGCACCAACGTGGCAGTTAAACATGTCTGTAGTATGTCGGGTGCTGCTTGAAAAAAATTCGTCTAGGAGCGTTGCTTTGGATTCTTTTTATCTCCAGATAATGTGCCGCCGGCAATGTTCAAATTCTTATAATATACTTAGTTTGATGTGAGATTTAAATTGCACACTTTATTTCGTAGCAAGATTATCCGACACCCCATTTTAATTTCAAAAAATCAAAGGTAACGTTAATGTAACGACACGTTACAATGTTAGAAATTTAACTGGAACGCGTTCCATTCGCCTTAAAGTATCTTGTAACGGGAACTCGTTTCAATATTGGGAAGGAACGAGGAACGAGCTTTCGTTCCTGTTTTAGAGGAACGTGTACAACGCTGCTTTGGTGAAATGTTTTTTCCGCACGTTCCGCCTCCATGCAAGTTCACCCCTGCGTTCTAACGGCGCGAGTTCGTAACTCGAAGGAGCGCTCCGCGGCGTTCAATTGGACATAAATACAAGGGGTCAGGCAAGGAGACACCCGAAAGGCGAAGCACCAATGGCGATAGCAACTTAGTAGAGAGCTATACGGAGTAAGGATAGTAGTTTTATCAGCTGTATAAACTTGGAGATGCAGCAGCACCCACAACGCGCAGAACTGTTGTCGACGCCGTCGCCGTTTTGCCCGCGTTCGCACCGAACGCGCGCGGCGTTGGTGACTGTTGCCAGGGCCTCTGGGGGCGGCTCGGAGGTTTTCGACGAGATCAGAACGGGAAACTCGTCGAGCAGCGTCGGAAGTCTTTACCACCTTCTCGCCTCGCAACGTTTTAGGAGCGAAGCTCCTTATAGCGGCACCCGTTCCGTCCCCGTCGTCGTAGTAGTAGTGTGTAACCAGTCTGAGAAAAATGAGACAAAAAATTCCGAAGTTGTGTCCGTAGCGCGAAATCGAACCACGGACCCCTCGCTTCCGAGCGCGCGGCGTTAACCCACTACGCCACGAAGCGCACATAGACACACGCACCACGATGGCAATAAATACCCAACATTAACGAAAGGCCGCGTTTCTAGCGCGTTTCTAACGCGTTTGTGCTAGCGCGTTACGGCCCGTGTAAGAAGCTGGTGTAAGACGCTGTGGCCTCTCCGCCTTACCTTCAACGCGTTTCGAACGCGCTGCCCAAGGCGGTGGCAAATCAAGTTCAAGTCGAGGAGCGTTTATGAATACGGGGGGTATACTCTCTCAGCAGTCATGTGATGGCGTCGGCAAACGCGGTGCACGTTCCGGCATGTGTAAATGGCTGCGTAAGACGCTGTGGCCGCCCCTTACTAGAGAGTACTGCACGTTTCTAACGCGTTTGTGCTAGCGTCCCCTTAAGCGGGAGATCCGATGATTCCCTCCGGAGCTTCGCCCACTCATCATCATTCACCCCGTGAATATGGTGTGATTTTTTTATATAAATACACATTTGGTGCCACAGCTAAAGGGTCTAGTTTGCAGCGGAGGAGTGGAGAGGGTGTGGAGCGGGCCTTTTTTTATGCCCCGCGGCAGCACAGGCTGCATACATTTTCGGCAGCGACGGAATTCGGAGTAGCGGTGGAGCGGGAGTTGCGAGTCGAGCTAGGATGAGTTGGCTAGGATGAGTTTATCCGGTCGTAGGGGACAAAGTCGGGTCTCCTCCGCGCCCCGCAGGCCGGTTTCGATTCCCGCCCAGATCAAAATTTACTATTTTTCTTTTCAAAGGGATTAGTTTACTTTGTTTACATGAACCTGCTGCTAAATTTGTCATCAATTCGAGCATTTTTTACGCGTTTTTACTCTTTGCCGTCGGCCATTTTTGGTAGCGTCATTCGGTCACGCCGCCGTACAACTACGGGTTTTCGCGTAATGGGGCATATAATGCTTTCGCATTAAAAAAGTGGAAAGGAATCGGCCCCAACACGGAGCCTTGCGGCACACCAGACGTAGCAGCAACATCATCTGAGCAACTCCATTCAAAACAACTCTTCGACTTATACCTGTGTCACAGGGTACATTTGGAAGGCCTTCCAGTCGACGGCCTTCGAAACGCCACAACTCTATCGACTCGAAGGAGTTGTCGAGCTGCTACACGGCACTTTTGAAAGGCCGTTGAGTGGTTCAGGCGTTTCTGGCAAAATTGTGTGGCGCTGCGGATCTTTATTTTCGTTTTCATGTAACCAAAAGTTAAAGAACATTAAACCACTTAAAAACGCTATAATTTATTTTATGTTGCGAAATGGCGGCGATATGACGGAATCCGGCAACACATGGAGTAGAGGGAGAGTGTACTAGACAACATGGAGGAAGGAATGAACACAAGCACGTCGCTGTTGTCGAGAGTATGTGCAGTTCGCACATATGAAGTGGCGAAAATAGTTTATTGAATAATTAATAACACTCAAGTATGGTATTTTTAGAGCATTCTGGTTGGATTTGCTCTTTCTAACCGTGAGTACGAGCACACTGTGAACGAGACGGCATGTTCGCGCTGTTTCCGCTTCCGTTGCTCAAAGGCCATCCAGATTTCAATAGAGTTGTAGGGTGCTCCGTTGACTCGATAGACTATTGACTCGGCGGCCTTCGAAACCGCATGTGTAGCAGCTCGAACTTGACCTTTGAGTCAACTGACTGTTGGAAGGCCTTCCAAACGCCCGTGTGACACGGGTATTACTTACTTAACAACACCGAGTTACAGCCTGTATATTCATAAAAGTATTCACGTGTTCATAGTACCGCTAATCTTACCTGGTCAACCTATTACCGCTAATCTTACCTGGCATATCGACATTAGTAACACTGCGGATCGAACGTTGGGTTATTGGCTCCTGTACACTTATAATGCCACCATCCTCTCTCATGTTACTATAGAAAACACTAATAGGAACAAAATTTGAGTATACATCCAATGTGTGAAATTCCATTGTATTTATTACCTAATTAGAACTCAGATTTACTCCACTCGTTTTATATGTTCTACTTATGATCGAATAGCTACTCTAACCCCAAATAAAGCTAAAGTTGAATTTGTAACCCGTAAACTGATACAGTCGAACCCGGATATATCGAATCGGAAGGGGATCACAAGAAGTTCGTTATATAGGTAATTCGGTATATAAAATAATAGGCCCTCAGGTAAGCGGTGGCTTACCGGTTAGTGCATCTGAGAGCCGCTAACTTACTGCACGCAACATGGGGGAAAAAAGCAAGCACACTTTATTTACCCGCAAAAAACAAAAAATGCTGGTTCACTTTCAACTTCACTGAAAAGTCCAAGCTGATTCTTTCTTTACACTTGTAGCGGCCATCGCTCGCGGAAAATAAACTCGTGAATAGGCACTCAACCCACACTACGACGCCTCCAAAAACGGATAGAAGGAATGTTGACGTCCGAGGTAGCATGAGGGCTAGCGGAACAGCCTGACGGGGCTCAACTGACTGCACTATCTCTTCTCCACCTCCAGGTGCCAGAATACCTCAAAGTGTACAAGGAGTGCACTATGAGGTCTTCTGCGTGGCGCCGCGTTCGATATATCGAATGTGCTGGTGAACGAACGTTCTTTATACGCGTGCACCAGCCCGATACATTTGCATGGAACTTTCAAGGGGATTTTACAGCTGTTCGACATACAGAATAATTCGTTATAAGTTGGCTTGATATATCCGCGTACGACTGTATATCTCCGTCACCATATATATGGCATCGTATTGATCAGCTGTACAAAATACGTATCAGATTTAGTCACATTAACTTCCTTCAGCTCTTTCTGGCCTCACACAGCCCTTGAATGGTATCGCCTCCCCAAAGAAATCATAAAGAGTACAAATAAACGCAAGTTTCATGCAACATCAACTACCGTACGTTGTTTAATCTGAACTTGTTAATTACTTACTACGTTCCTTTTAAATTCTTTGTAAGGTCAGTTAATATGGTATGGTTAATTTGTAAAGCAGCCTTCGTCGTGCGCACTGAACTTTTTTCCTCGTACCACCAGCTAAAATTATATGATTAGGAACTTACTTTTTAATCATTGCATTATTTGTTTAGCCTGCTCAACCCACTTCGTTCCGTAATGCCTTCGAGTGCTGACGGCGCAAATAAATAAATTATTAAACTGTAAAAAATATTTCTTGGATGAGAGGTGGTCACCTCCGGCAATGTTTCATCATCATCATCAGACTATATTTATGTCCATGGCAGGACGAAGGCCTCGCCCAGCGATCTCCAATGACCCCTATCCGGCGATGTATAAAATATGCGCATTATTTAAAGCTACATAGTTTAACACTACGTAGCTAAACTCAGTTATTCTTCTGAAATAACTAGTCAGTTGTTCCTCTTAGCCGCTTATTTAGTCTGTGCATGAAAGTCTCTCGTTTTATTTGCTCAAATGACAACCTAATTAACAAGCTTTTGAAACTCATGTCGCTTTGGTATACAAGTTGCTGTTTTTGGACTCGCGCTAAAATAAAAAAAAACGTACATTGCTTTATAAATGCAGTGGATGAAATTGCCGCGAAAAGACAAAGCCGTGTAATACATTTGAGCTTTTCATTACATGCCTATAGCCAGGAAGTTTATGCAACCAAATGATTGTGTATTATTACGTTCTCAAATTTTTGCGGCATTTCCCCTATGTGGAGAAGCCAGTTTAAGTTTTCAATGATTCACAATTCGACTTTGTGATGTTTCGACCATATATTTGATAGATAGAAATGTGCATGACCAATAGGAAAATATGTTGGAGGCAAAAATTCTTAGCAAATTTTGCAAAATAATCTGTATTTACCAACTGAGCAGCATATTTCTACCCTGGAACAGATAGGAAATTGAAATGAATCACATGCATAAAAGTTTGCAGCTCTAGTATTATGAAGTACAGTTTCAGTTTTATTTCTTTCAATTTATGATATATGATAGTTGATGTGATGACTTCAATTTCCTGTTTTATGTTTAGGCTACTGACACTGCACAAACTATATTTTTTGTGATAACACGGAATACAGGCCCAGAGTGCGGCTCATAAACACATCGGGATAATGAGGTGTAATCTGTGGATACATTTCTCGCTATGGGTAATATAGGAGCCCCTTTCTCGCAAATATGTCTTGGTTGAGAGCGCGTGTGCTGAAAGTAGACTGATTGTCCGCGCTTTCCGTGCAGCTACCGAAGCGACTGTGACAGCCTTTCGCTGTTTAAAGGTTTAAGCCTTTCGATGCCAAGCGCCTGAAATATACACAAACAACGCGCTTGTCCAAACCAGAAAGGTCGCAAGCATCATGCGAAGGGAGGGATTACCCTTGTACGGGTTAGTTGCATCCTTGAGCAAAAATAAAAACCAGGGAGTGACAAGTCATTCTTAACGACGGGCTGTCGCTCTTATCGTTATCACAAATGACGACTTGCGGCAACGTACTGCGCTTTGTCGGGAAGCTGTTATGGTTCGTTCTTCAGAAAGGGTATTTGTTTTTTTCCGCATCGTAACTTACGTCATCGGGGCAGATTTTAAAACATAAAGGTCTTGGGTCAGGCGGTGGTACCTAGGTGACATGAACGCCCGACAAAAATGGACTTGTACAGTCACTTTCTTTTGGAAGTGCTGATAACGTTGTAATTTTAACCACAATAGCACTTCGTACATGGCATTTTTCCTAACAGCTTAACAGAAGGCTAATCAGTCCTCATATTAATAACTTAAAACTTTTTACGAGAGACACTCTCAGATGACTTCAATATATTTACAATAAAGCGCTCCATAATTTCCACCATGGCTTTACGTAGGTACGTTGGCGCACTTCATGCAATAATCCCAGTCAGCCTACTCACATATAGCGCATTACTAATCACATCTACCATGGCCTCGGCTACATCCCAAGAAGCAATTTCCTACCTATTTTGATTACTTAAGACTCGGTAGGCTTAAGACAGGCCGAAATTCGAATAGGAATGCGTAGTATGGAATTAGTATGGAACCTACAGTGATCTAGAACGTATGCATCACACTCGAGTCTGTCCAGAATTAGACTGTAACATTCATTTACTCTGACTATTCATCTATCATCAGTGTTAATAAACTAAACGCATACTGTGCCGATCTTTCCCCCCACCTCACCCCAAATTCAGCTGGGCGCAGGCTACCACCCTGCGTCTGCTACAAATACGTACCCTTCACTCGCCCGCCTCCACCTTATATTCCCTGAAGTCTACAGTACACCCAACTGCCGGTGCTGTGGCACTCACCTGGCTACGCTTCCGCATGTGCTGTGGGAGTTCCCAGCACTGTACACATACATTAACACCACGACCCCCCTCGTCGAGGTTGCGTGAGGCTCTGCGGAGCTCCGCCCTCGACGACCAAACCTGGGCGACCCAGCACGCCCGTGAGGCGGCGGCGAGGCAAGCCCTCGACGTCCCCTCATGGGAGGCTTAGGCCCGGCCATCATAAAGTGCTGGCTGTACAATAAATGTTTATTCCTTCTTCTGAGCTTCTATCGCTAGGTTTGCGTCGTGAAGTCGCCCGCGCTTGCACAAGTTCTACAATTCTACGCTCCAATATCCCATCACCAAGAGCTCGGCGCTTGTCATCACGAATAAGCTAAAAAGCAACCTCGCCTTCAGAACGTATAGTCAGCGTCACAGGCTTTCGTACCCCAGAAGGAGAAAAAATATTTATATTTCTACGCCTTAGTCACGCATCGTAGTATTCGGATTTACAGCGTATACTGGTCTAGAGTAAACAAAACAAAAGTTTTGCATAGTTTTACTGGCTGCGGGGTAGCTGCGTTGAAAATGAACTTATTCGCAGCACCTCAACCGCGTAAACTTTTGGCGGCGACTGTGCGATTGAACACCTGCATTTTCTTTATTCTGCACGCAATTTTTTTTAATGAATGGCCTTCCAGCCAACGTCATGCAGTGCTTACACCTGGTTAATTTTCAGGACAGCAGACTCAGACATGACTTATTAAGTAGAAGAACTTAACTATTATGTAGCACGTCATTATTATCACCAATCAGGTGTAATAATATCTAAACAAATGAAGGATAATAACATTGCCTATGAAATTTTACTAAAATCTCAGGACTACTTCAAAACTTTGCGTGTTCGTCTTGTGTACGTCCCTATACTTTCTAGCAAACTGAAAGGGAGAAATTCAAGCGTGAAATTGACATCTCTTGTGGCACCATGGCAGAAAAGGGAAGGTGTAGCTTAGTGGGTCCATATGAAAGGATCAGCTGCGATTGTGCTACTCACGCACAAGGAACGGCACTTTTGTATTTTTTTTACAGGCAGTAAAGTGATAAATGGTGTCCGTGGACGCTGGAGTGATTATGACAATACCACCGTACCGATATGGGTGATAAACGATTCTAATAAGGGAACAATTCTGCAAGCCTCACGGTCCTTTCTCATGTTTCTTCAATTGTCCAAACACGTTAAATTTAGCGTAGGAGAAAATTCTTACAGAATTACTGAAGAATTGTACCAGTAATTATGTCATGGGGCTGCGATCTGATTCAGCAATAGAGTTAGTTAAGAACAGAACAGCAGAATGCCATAGTAACTTTGGTGATTCTAGCCGAAAAAAATGTCTTGTTGCAACGCTTTGTGGGCATAACTCAAGAAGGGTGTGGTCTGTGATTGGAATAGTTCTCTATTTTTACACGACAAACTACATTAACACGCCCCGGTGTCTTTTCGCATTATTTCCAATACTCCTCTGCGTACGTCGTGGTAAAAGGATATGAAGACCTTTAGTATTTCGGGAATTTCGTGAAGGTATATGGGAATGTTACAAATGATAAGACACGTGCGCTGCATATTGAGGATAGAATGTTTATGTTTCGAGGTATTGGTTTGTACTAAGCAAAAAAGCTTGTGAAATAATTCGGACAGCCTTCATTTGCACCGAAGATCCGGTACGCAAAAAGTCTGCTTTGATATAATGCAAATATACTCAGTCAAATAGCTTCTGTATTTCTTTGTAAGAATACTACGTCTGGGGCTGCAGCCAAGTTTTCTACTTCTGCGTCTTTTAATTGCACTCACGGGAAGCTATTTATTTTGTGGTACGTTTCAGGCTGAACAAAAGTCTCACAAACACGCCTTTCCATGACATAGCTGAATAGGCAAAAATATTTCTTAGTAATGTCTTCATAAATGTTTGCCTTAAGAAAGAAATCAACTTTGAAAACACAAAGTTGGGTTTATTGTCTAAAATACATTACACCTAAAGTGCAAAAGAAGTTTGGAAGCACGTTCGCATGTTCACGAAACCAGCCAGTTATTTTTTTTTTAGGAAGACGTTGGTACAGTAGAAAGAAACGAAACAAGAACCGCAACTAAATGACCTGCGTTTAGGAATATGCCATCTGGCAGGAAACGGCCAAACTAAGCAGCGACAAAGTGATAAAAAAAAAAAAGCGGCGCCGCTGGCTTCGAACCTGCGAGCTGCCAATCGTGGTATCAGCGAACCTAATCGGTGGTCGCGCAGAACGCTCGGCTATCTGTTTGAGTGCGGCCAGAGGAAAAAACTAGGTATATATACGTACCACAATAAATTCTGCGACCTTGTTATGAAAACTGCGATTTTGGAACGACTTTTTTGGCCTTTCAACAGTTGCTGCTGCAACTAGCTGAAAGCCGAGTCATTGAAGTTGATAAATCCCCAATAATACGTCGATCGATGCAATAGGCTCATCGCAAATTGCTTTTTACTGGCCAAAAAAGCCTCCAAAATTTGGCCTTTTCCATAGACTCCCATACTTCGAACTTCGCCCGCAATTTGGAACGGGTTTTCTGTCGTAAGTAATGGTACCGCTTGCATGAGATGTCGGGCTAAGCTCCTAGAGCCTATTTCCACAGTAATATTTTGAAAGATGGCTTCTATGATTAGTTATTTGGGAAAAACGACGCTCTCCCATGGAAAATGCGCATGTTTTCAGAGGCGGCCGCTAGAGGCGCTGTTCGGCGATGTCCCAGATTCCTGGTATTGCTAGCCCAACAGTCAACTCTTTTAGAGGTGGCGTATGCCACCGCCCGATTTAAAGGGTTTAGCCTCATCCATCCATCCATCCATCCATCCATCCATCCATCCATCCATCCATCCATCCATCCATCCATCCATCCATCCATCCATCCATCCATCCATCCATCCATCCATCCATCCATCCATCCATGATCCATCCATCCATCCATCCATCCATCCATCCATCCATCCATCCATCCATCCAGCGTTCGTTCCCGACGTGTGCTCTCTTTCTCTCTCGTTACCGGTTACCCGAATGATCCCCCGGTGCTTCGCCCACTCATCATCATTCACTTCGTGGATATGCGGTGCTTTTTTTTTACCACCCACGGGCCCTTCAACGAAAACTTATTGCAATCTGTCCTATTCCAATTTCCTGACGTCCAATTTCCGTAACCCCAGACCAATCAAACGCTCTCCTCGTTTAGAGGGAGTCACACTTGTTTGCTTTTCAAAGCGAATAAAATTGCCTGCATAAGATTTTGTTATCTAATATACTGACAAGAGGCGAGGAGCGCGCAACAGTGGCGAGGGTTTCGGTGGAGCCTAGCTAGCGCCGTAAATTAGAAAACCGCATAATAAGGGCGGCGCTGGCATCTACGATTGGCCCTCTTCCCGGGGCTTAGCTTGCGGTGGCGGGTCAAAAATCGCAGCAGCGTGCAACGGGAGGTTAAAAATGCCTCTAGAACGGATCCTCACGAACGGCAGAGAGATGTCATAAAGTGCCAAAAGAGCTTGGAAACGTTTTACGGTCACCCAAAAATTTTTATTATGCGCGACAAATTCATGGTGCATTGCGGCTCCGAGTAACCAGTGTCCGAATGATCGGTGGGCAGACATCTTCTATACCTGTCGGAACGGGGCACTCTCCAGCTATTAAAAAAAAACATTCAGTTCTGTTCGGCATATTAATGCATCTTCAATGCGCACGCGTCACCTTTCCCTTGTGAGTTTGACGGGGTGACGTGGTGAGTTGACGCGCGAACGACTTTAGACCAATAGAGGGGTTTCTTTCCAAAGAAGTGTAGAATCGGAAATAATTATTTTCCTTTTTTTCGGTCGAATCATCCATAATCAATGCGAAATATCATAATCAACGTCATATCAGATAGGTAGTTTTCGCGATTTTCGTGATGTCGCGTTACAGACAGGCGAAGTTGGGGGTGGCCCAAAACGTGCAGAGGAATTGTATAAGGCTGATTGGTGAAGACGTATTTTTGAGCTAGTTGGTTCATATTGTAACCAACAGTTACGACAGCCGTCTCTATAAAAACTAATGAATACCTCTTTTAAGGGGGTAAGTTAAGTGCACTTCGGGACCTTGAGTGACACTTTAGGCTACGCGGTTCTAAACGGGAAAACAGAGCGCACTCCCAATAAAAAAAAAAAATGGCGTAAGACTACGAGCGCGTTCTGTGAAAATGTACATTAAAAAAAGTACTTCTAAAAAGTGATTGTTTTACTTTGTATAATAAATAAAACCAAACTTAATCCATGTTTTTTCAACAAACTACGAAGAGACTTTTTATTATAAGATTGTGATAAGTCAATGCCGGCCAAGAAAAATGCATAGCCAATCCAGAATGGCATAGCGACGCGCGACGAGGTGGCATTTCATCCTGCTAGAACAGAATATGAGCGCGTTTTAGGCTATTATTTGTGCGCAAGAGCTGTTCAACCACTAACACGAACTTCTTTGTACTTTTTTTTATGCATTACATTTTGTACCATTGAAACCGCGGGCGGCGAGGCTACGCACTCGGCCAGCAAAGTGCGTTCCGTGAATGTACTTCGACCGGAGTACACTCTTCTGCGAGTGACACTCCACTTGCGACGCTTAGATTTGGCAAAGTGCACTTAAACCGAGTGGCACTCTCCGTGAGTGCACTTAAATTACCCGCTTGACAGGGCTATTATTCTGGGCGAACCTGTACCCGTCAATTAACTAAAGAGTGACCACTCAACAAAAGCGTCCCTCGAGCTTCGCTTCTTCGAACCTTTTCCTCTTCGTCGCCTCCTGTCGCGTGCCAGTGACGGACGGTGACAAATAGTCACGGTCCTGTATGTTTTTAATTCTATAATATTTCTATACATGTCCCTTAATTTCTTTTTTTCCTTTAAAACTTCTGTATCTATTTTGATCCGCTACATATGCCTGTAACAGATCCGGTCGTATCAATCTCTTCCCGGCTTTTTTTCAGCAATATTCTAAACGTCCCTTGCTTATTTCCACCGCTGACCGGTTGATGCTACCGTCCACTTTAAATCCAAGCACTTCTAGAAGGTGCACGTTACCTACGGGTCTCACTGGGTCAATTGCTTCGCATTCCATTAGTATATGCTGAGTGGTCCCCGGATTTTTGCTGTAGGATAGACATGCATAATCCAGTTCCGAATACTTGCTCCGGTATGTTTCTGCGGTTAGACAACCGGCTCAAGCCGCAAATAGCGAGGCACTTCCCTTCGTGTTAGCGTACTAATTTCTTTCTCCTCATTCTTGTAAATCGCCATGGTCTTTTTTTTGTTTCCATTCTTTAAAGACAAATCACTGTTTCTGCTTTCCTCACTTGCTTTCAGATGACTCCTGGTTGTCTATTTACACTTTCAATTGCCCTATACTTGGCTGCCAACTTTCTTGACCTCTTCCTCCATTCTGTGTCCACGCTTCTCAGGTACAGATATATACTTGTGCACTTTAGCCACCAATTTATTATGTTTCTGAGTCTTTCATCCAAACTAATTTTACTCTGCGCTTCTCTGACTTGAAAAGAGGCCCTACCCATGTCATCCTGCACTGCCTCGTTTGTGGGTTTTACTGTGGGCTCCCAAAGCCAACCGGCCCACCGTTCTTTGGTTAATTTCTAACTGCGACAAGATATCCGCTTTTAAGCATAGAATGGCATCTGCGAACGTTAGTACTGGCGCCATTACTCCTTTACAGATTTCACGCACTACCTCCTACTTATTGTGGCCCCACAGTGCTCTGTATTTCATTATTGCGGTATTCCGCTTCCCCTTCATTTTAAAATTATCTTGGTGGGTGCTTCAGTAAGTATTTCCTTCGTTTATGTATGCGCTAAGTACCCACTGCTTGACTGTGGGTATTACTTGCTCTTGAATTGACGCTATGAAGTTACTCGTGTCTTCATAAAGATAATAATTCCCGATTTCAGTGCGCTAAACTGAAGGTCTAGATTTGTCGCAGCGTCGCCACAGATATTCGCAAGTACCTGTAAATCTCTTGTGTAGTCCGCTAGTAGCACTATCTCGTCCGCATACGTCAGTCCAACGAGATGTGAGATGGGCGCCGCGTAGTGTCGATACTGCACGAGTTAGCATTAGAGTTGCGTATTATTACACGACGTGTCACGCTACCTAGTATTTGCATAGGTAGCGGTACAAGGTAGATAGAGAAGTCTTCACGAACAAAAAATTAAGCCAGTTCCTCGCTTGTGAAATCCAATAAAACAGCGGAACTGTGCAAGCGTGGGTGTATAGCGTAGTGCGTATGACGCTCGTCTGCGGACCGTCAGAAACCGGGTTCAAATCCCGCCTCTCTCTGTTTATCTGTGTTTCTCTTTTTTCCCCTCTTGCCTTTTCTCTCTCCGTGTCTCTTTCTCGCTCTCATTTTCTCTTTCTCTCGCCCATAGCAATTTGTGTTGCAATTGTCGGTACAACGCAATCATATGGTTCCCACAAGTGCATGTTCTGCAAGCG
The DNA here is from genome assembly GCF_013339745.2 of Dermacentor silvarum. NCBI lineage: Eukaryota > Metazoa > Arthropoda > Arachnida > Ixodida > Ixodidae > Dermacentor > Dermacentor silvarum. The sequence goes on from NC_051158.1 coordinate 186,773,732, forward strand.
TGGGTGTAAGCCTACACTTTCAAAAAACGTTTACACCCTTTGGGTCGTATCTTGTCCCCAAACAGTAATCTTCATCTGTCTTGCTTGCATTTCCTTTCTTAAAAACTCAGCGCTCGCTACTTTTCTGTCGAGGACGCTGTGTCGCGTTCATAACGCGCAAGCGTATCGTGACTAGGAAGTACAGGGCTCGCAGCGTTAACGGAAAGAAATGCAAACAAGGCAGATGCGAATTATTGTTTGGAGACAAGATACGGCCTGAAGGGTGTAAACTTTCTTGAGAATGTGTTGGTTATGACGCTCGCATTCGGACCGTGGATACCCGGTTTCGGAATCCCGCCTTGCGAAGAAAGTTTATTTGTTTTATTTATTTTTTTATTTCTCTCGCTCTCTGTTTGTCTCTCTTTCTTTCTCTCTCTGCACCTCTCCTCATTTCACACTCTCTCCACTTCGCTCGAAACTGCGAGCACCATCGCTCCGTAGGTATCAACCTCGACCTTAACAGCTCCGCTGTTAAATGCTTGAATGAAAACATCTATAGCACACATGATTACATCAAGCAGGCTAGTTGGCTGTTTGTCACTGCACCGTTTCAAAGAGGATGCCACAAAGTAATCATCATCATCATTAGAATCGTGTCGTGTCACTTCTGGTGCGACGTGACATGCGCGATGCGTAGTGTCGATACGTCAAGCTTTGCAGTTGCGTTTTTTCTCGCTAGATGTCCGGGCAAGTAGCAGTTGCATGTAGCAGTTGCATGTTGCATGTATATGGACTTGATTAATTCAAGTAGGTTAGGTAACTACTTTTCACCGCTCCGTTTCATAAGGGGTGCCAATAAATCATCATCCCCCACAACAACAGCATCGTATCGTGCCACCTCTCAAGGGATGCAATATGTGCTCCGCGTAAGTCGCGATACCTGTGTTTACTCTTCGGTACAGTTATGGCGTCTCCTCGGAAGGTACGACTACAGTGTACTAGAATGGGGGAGTGGATCCAGCGGACGACTTAGCAAGCGCCGAGGGTGAAGCAAAAACGCGGGAAATGTGGCGGCGCGGCCGTCGCCTTATTCTGAATCTCCGGCCAATAAACATTGGCTCCGGCTGTTTCGGCAGCGCTCATTGGCTGAGGCGAGCTCACGGGCTGAGTAGGTGTCGTCTCCTCAACGTACCGTCGTTGTTGCGTCGTTTGCGTTCTTTCCGCCGCTCTTTTTCCATTTTATTTACAATAGATAGGGGGGGAATAATCTCAGTGTTACCGCCACCGAGTATCCGCCTGTCAAAGCTCCATGCAGCTGCAGTAGTGTCTCCGACGCGACAAGCGTCCGGCCGGCGAGCGGGGCCGCTTATTTGGGAGAAAGCGACGGTGGTGCCACCTGGATTTTCCATTAAAAATGCCTCAGCGCCGAGCCCTCGTTGGACCCACTCCCCCAATCTAGTACACTCTAGTACGACCGCTGCTGAAGAGGCGAATTGTAGAGCTGCGCACGCGGCTCCATCGAGTTTCGCAGACCACTGAGGAGTGATTAGAGCAAGCCGCAGCTCACACGCGCAAGCTTGTGACTTTTTATTGCGATAGCAATTATATGGACACTCCAAGCGCATTTTGCCGTCGTCGTCGCCGTCGCCGTGATGTTCCGTATAAAGTCCAACGATGATAAAATCGTCGCCGCGCGCCGTGCGTTGTGTGTGCGAGTGAAGGTGTGTGTGGGTGAGCCGGCAACCGCAGCTTAATCTCACGCACGCGACAGAGGAAGGCGGCTGGAAGCGCACGCTCTTCGTTCACGCGCGAGGAACGCGGAAGAGGCGACAGAGACGAGAGGGGGGGGGGGGGGGAGGGTGCGTTCTGCTTACGCGGCTGCTGTTAACGGAGCTATCTTGAAAGCGATCTGCGACGTGGCTGAAGTGTGCACCCGCGACGGCCTCATCTTCAAAGCGATATGTGATGGGCCAAAGGGTATTCACCGAGGTCCAGCAGCTTCGTATGCACTGCGCTTTCGACGTTTAGTTCGCGTTGAAGCGAGAGCCAGCGCGAAGGTCAGTTTGCTCACTGCCGATGGCGCGATTTCTCACTCCAGCGTTTTGACGAGCTCCCGCGGTCATCAAGCAAGATGTGTTCATGTTTACCTGTGCGCGCGTGACACTGTGCTTGTTTATTTTGTTAGTAAGCGCATATTTACAACATTATATGGCCGATAAAACTACTATCCTTACTTCGTACAGCTGTCTACTAATTTGCTATCGCAAACGATGCTTCGCCTTTCGGGCGAAACTGCGACGTTTTACATCAGGAAAACAAGAATCACGTTTAATTAAGAGAACATATAACGTTATTTTCTCATTCATTCTTAAGCTATGCCCAACTTTGTGATTGTAGCGCTTTTGTGTGTCCATTTAAACGTCCTGCCCTTCTATAACAATGATCACGTCACATGGGTGACCTCTGGTAATATACATTTGTTGTATGTGTATGTTCTAGGTAAGAAGCAGTGGGAAACGTACTTGATAACGTCTACTACGGGTTCAACGTTTCAACCCAGGCGATATTAATTTTCTAGAAATTATGTGCATGCACTATATCATGATGTACGATAGCACATTTGACTGCACCTACGCTAAATGCTGACTGTCTGCAGTTTTACAAAGTGCTAATTTTTTTCTTGACTGTAGGCTTGGCATCGATGGAATGATCACAAACAGACCGGACAACGTGCTAAAGGTCATCAACAATAGCGACATCGCCCCGCTTGTGCGACCGGCTGGACCAGAAGACAGTCCGTGGAATCGCATACCAGCAGAATAATAGGCTGCATAGAAATAATATTGTGATGAACTGCACTGTATTGCACTTTATGTCAGCGTCTAACCACATATATCCCCGGGAACATGTGCTCTATTTAGTCTGTTATGGTATCACCCACTATCGACAGGAACTTTCATGATCTTTTGTAGCCGCAGAAACATTTTACGTTAAAGGGCAACCTTAACGATTTCTTACTATGACACTGTGTTTTTACAACGACAATTTAATGTTCCTCGGATCCTGCTGCTAAGGGTATAATAGTAAAATAGGTCGGAAAAATCGAAAGGAATTTTAAAGAATTTGATGGTCCTCGGATCCTCCTGCCCAGCATATAATAGTAAAATTGGACAGAAAAATCGAAACAAATTTAAAACACACAAGAAAAATGTAACCATTAAACAAAAACCTGTCCAAACAGTCCAGCGAACACCCCTGGTGTGACGTGCATAGTGACACGCTAGAGGGCAGAAACGCAAGGCATGCTGGTCTCAGCAGCAAGGGCGACGAAACCGGCGAAGTAGGCGGAGAGCTATCAGACGCTCAGCTAACTCGTCACACGCCGGGCCATTGGCGTCATGCCGTCAGAACTGTAAAACAGTGGCAGCTGGGATACCGACTAACTCAAAAAATCACCGCCACTTCCACTCCGTGAAGATGGTCGAACAGCGAAGTTGTGTTAGTTACACCTAGTGTTACATGTGCATGTGTTGCACGTGATGCAATTTCGAAAACACAAGTAAACACAGATGTACAACAGGAACTTATATTGAAACGTTGCGAGGCGTGAAGAGGCAGCGACTTCCAGCGCTACTCGACGAGTGTCCTGTTCTCTGGTTGAAACGAGCCGAGCCACCGCCAGAGGCATCGGCTGCAGTCAAGGACACCGTGCGGGTTCGGCGCGAACGCGGGGAAACGTGGACGGCGTTGGCAGCAGCTCTACTCGTTGCGCGTTATCCGAAAGGGCGCACCGCACAGAAACACCTCTTATCGCGTCTCCTCTTCGCGCCCTTCGCATGCCCTCTCATTGGTCGCATCCTCCCCCAGCGCTCTTCTCCTCCTCTGCTGGTCCTGTGACCTGCACTCCCCCGTAGCGGCTCTCATCATATCCTGGTCACGTCACCATCGTGACGCCGGACAGACTGCGAAGGGTCGACTAAGAACAACAGCTCCGCTGCTAAGACCATGGAGGAAGAAAAAAAACTACGAGGGAGGGTCAGGTGATCCCGCTATCCTCGGCAAGCCAACATCCCCTGAAGCCGCCCCTCCCTCTCTCGGGTGCCTTGTAAAACGGCACGAAAACTAAATACATAGGGGCAAGGGGAAAAGTCAGCATTCATTTGCACTTGTGGATTCATTGTGTTGCTGGTGTACTTGTACTATGGAAAGCACATTTTGATGACAGCCTCACATCATTCATTCTTGATTCAATGATTATTGCACCTATAGAAGCCAGAATATTTCACACAAATACAGAAGGAAGCCACATTTATAATATAAATGAAGTACATTGAAAACGTTATACACAAAATAAAATTGTAAACAGCAAGTAGCAAAACCTATTGTGTCATTGCTCTATGGTATCAGTATTAGCATATTTGTATGTCGCAGGACATTTGTATAATAATGTTATACAAAGTAAACTATATCACATGTATTATTGATACCTTTAATAAAACTGGTCATGGGATCAGCTATCCTTGAATGTAGCTGCAGTTTTGCTTACAAAGCCTTGTATGCAACGCCTTCACTACAGGACTATAATTGTATAATATTTATATCCGCGCTGTACTCACAAATTGCCAGAGGCTTCGGTGACTGTGCTTGTCAGAAAAATAAGCGATGCATATGCAAAAATAAAAAAGAGTGGTAGTTCACAAAGTCAATATTGAAAGAATTGATGTGAGGTCAGACTCACAAACTAAGTATGTAAACTTTAAAATACAATGCATTTTGCTGCAAGTAAGATGTACAAAAAAGCTTACGTTGTATCACATACCTAGGAAAATATTAGCACTGTCCAAGCTGGGCCAACACATAGCAAAATTAAGAGGTGACGGCTCTATTATACTGTGAACCTGAAATAAATGCATATTTCACGGTATTTAACACACTCATTCAGTAGTATACACCAAACGTTCGTGGTTACAGTGAATGTGGCATCATTAAAGGCTATTGTAAAGCAAGTCAACAAAATGAGCACATTAAATTATTTTGGAAATAGTAAAACCAATGCGTATTCCAGATGACAGAGGTAAATTTCCACAAAGGTCAGGTAAAAGACATACATGAGCAAACTTTGAAAAATACATTGTCATCCTCAAACGTATACTTAGCTCACGCATAATGCATTGAGAGCATTCACAGCATGTCCATGTCATCACACAGTTTGCTCTAGTGAAAGGTAGGAGCTAACCTACCGTCATTGTCCATACTGTTTAGCTTGGTGCTGAACAGAACAATTGTATAAACAGAATTCGAATGCGGGAGTCTGCAGCTCGTAAACTAATTACAGGGATCACCCAAAAGGCAGGCTTCATTGGCTTTGTGACGTACTCAGACTCCCTAAGTGACCAAAAGTAGGCCTTCAGTTCTTTCACATACGCAGTGACAGGAGCCACATTTTCAGGACACAGCTGCCTTTTCTATTCTTCTTGCTTTGGATGTCTTGAATTTAAAATGTCAAATATGTTGTTGACATCTCTCATAAACTCTTCTGTTGGCAAGGAATTTGAAAATTTTCGAATTTTTCGAGCTCTGCAGTCACTAAGAGCATCTGCTACCGATTGACTAAACGTTTGAGCCAACAATGAGACTCTCAGTGAGCTGTTTTTTCCAATTAATATGTGCGTGTTTAAGTTTGTTTGCCAAATGTAGGCCCTCTGTGTACTGGATTCCATGCAGCTCATCAATGCTTTTGTACAATATGAACTGTTTGTTCATATCGACAATAGCCTTTTTATCACACAGGGTGTGCCGCAGTAGATTCAATATGTGGTAGGGATCCAACATGGCAAAGATAGGCTTTTTTCTCACTAGATGCGGAAAAGAAGCATCCAGCTCAGTCAGGTCCATCTTGCAGCCAAGGCTGCGCAGCAAAGACAAATTAGCCGCAGCGCAATCGCAGGTCAAACTCACAATGTGTGCACCTTTTTTCGTGAGCGAAGGTAGCAGCTTGCAGCACCAAATTGCGCCTCTGCTCACCACAAAGGCCATCCACTAGAAATTAGCCAAGCGGCAGCTTCCATCTGCCATTCATCGCAATAAACAATAAACAAATGCATATTTGGCAAGTGGAAAGCTGTCATCCTTGACATGAATGCCCAGGTCAACATATCCATGAAACCTTTCTCCATCCCACTCCCCATGTCCCCGAAAGGCCATCTCATGCACAACCAGATTACGTAATGTGGAGTGGCCGTTTTGTGAATTTTGCTTTACTTCCATAGTCAATGCACTCAGTGCCTCTTTTGAAAATCCAGCAGCTCCATCAATGAATCGATACCATTTTCGCAATGTCTTTGGGTGCGGGAGGCATGGGTTGACAACACTCGTACATATGGGTATGGTCTAGGCGAATAAAAATGCAGTCAGTGCAAATGCCCCGAGGTCTGGCGAGTAAGCGGGCGACACTGCTGCACCAGACTTACGTGGCAGTTGACGCATGAGCAAGTCTTTTTCTTGCCCCACCAAGACTCTGAACATGGCGACATCCTCATTTCCTAGAATGCGATTGTCAGATAAATCTTCTATGAGATCTTGGAGATCAGCAACCTTTTGCAAAAGCCGGTGACGGGATTGTTGCAGAGTCTTGATCTTCGTCATGGTCGCAGTTTGTAATTGTGAGTAACACCGTACTTCATGCCTCAGAAAGGCCTTTTCTGGCGTGTCTTCTGCTGGCTGTGGCTTTAAAATGTCACATGCACAAAAAAACAGGTGCATGAGCAACCAACATGACACAATCACGTACGCAGAACAAAGTAATTAATTGTTGTGGCATGCATTCTTGTGCAAGCTATGAAGAATATAATGCTAAATTTTAGGTCATTACCTTTCTCACGAGGGTTTCCGTTTACACTTTTGTGAACTTAAAAACTGTGAGGGCATAAAACTGCCATTCACACGAGCTTGCTTGTGCCAATTAACTTTGTTGGTTTATTTATTTCCAAAATACTGCAGGCCCATCTGGGCCCAGGCAGGAAAGATAAAAGTACAAAACAACGAACACAGAAGCGGCCAATGTAGCATAGTTCAACGTGAGACGCTTTACAGAAGGTGTTTTAGAGTTAGAGTGGGCTAAATAGACTGAGCTCATATTCCTACACAAAAGACCACTTTTGTCTGCCTGTATCACGGCTCATCGTGACCGATCGAACAAATAAAGAGCACAGAAAATTGTGGGAAACCTGTTTGTCTTCTAGTTTATTGTGTCATTGAAATGGAAAAGAGAAATTGAAAACAGATAATTGGCCGCCAATTAGTGTTTAATGCAAACCCTGAGGAAACTCATACCGCTGCGGGCGAAATGAATGTTTCAGCTTTTAATTACATGGTTGCCATGATCATAAATGTTAGTGTCCAAGTGCAGTCACTGAGTGACATTTATTATGCTTGAGCTATTAAACAGTTGCCATGAAAATAAATGCTACTTCACTTGCAGTTACCCAAGGAAACAAGTTTGTAAAAATTGTAGTGGTCGAGTATTATCCTTACCATAGTATGCCTTGCTGTTTGAGGTGTCGCTGGGTTGTGCGTAGGCAGCACTACAGAACCTTAACCCTTGAGCGTCTTGGAGGGCCTCGGACTGGCAGACTGGACAAAATATACCAAGTGCAATGATAAGGGACTGCTTACTGCAACATAGCTTGAAATTGCTGACCGTGCAAACGAAATACCAGATGCACGGTTGAAGCTAAAACCCGACTAATAGCGACACCATTGGCATCTGCAGGGGGTGCGGTATGAACAACCCCGAAAATAATCACGTATATTCTTCCAAATGAACACTCTGTGGAGGGCGTCACATCACGGCAGACAAGGCCTGCAAGCAACGCTACCAGATGCCCTACGTGGTCCGTCAACGCCGTAGAAGACGACTACAAAACAAGCAAACAGTCCGGCTGACTAATTCGCCGGCTCCCCTGAAGTCAGCGCTAAGCGGAGGTTCCACGTCACGGAGTCGTTCACGTGACCGCGTCTGCACCTGCGGCAGATCCTGCGGGCGCTCGGCGGAGCGCTCGACTTCCCGGAGACGCCCGGCTTCGCGGACCATATCCGGCTCCAGAGGGCGGGCTGCTGCTGCTGCTGCTGCTGCTGCTGCTGCTGCTGCTGCTGCTGCTGCTGCTGCTCCAAGCAGCAGCAGCAGCAGCAGCAACATCCAAGCAACATCCAAGCAACATCCAAGCAGCAGCAGCAGCAGCAGCAACATCCAAGCAGCAGCAGCAGCAGCAGCAGCAGCAGCAGCAGCAGCAGCAGCAGCAGCAGCAGCAGCAGCAGCAGCAGCAGCAGCAGCAGCAGCAGCAGCAGCAGCAGCAGCAGCAGCAGCAGCAGCAGCAGCAGCAGCAGCAGCAGCGCAGCAGCAGCAGCAGCAGCAGCAGCAGCAGCAGCAGCAGCAGCAGCAGCAGCAGCAGCAGCAGCAGCAGCAGCAGCAGCAGCAGCAGCAGCAGCAGCAGCAGCAGCAGCAGCAGCAGCAGCAGCAGCAGCAGCAGCGCAGCAGCAGCAGCAGCAGCAGCAGCAGCAGCAGCAGCAGCAGCAGCAGCAGCAGCAGCAGCGCAGCAGAGCAGCAGCAGCAGCAGCAGCAGCAGCAGCAGCAGCAGCAGCAGCAGCAGCAGCAGCAGCAGCAGCAGCAGCAGCAGCAGCAGCAGCAGCAGCAGCAGCAGCAGCAGCAGCAGCAGCAGCAGCAGCAGCAGCAGCAGCAGCAGCAGCAGCAGCCAGCAGCAGCAGCAGCAGCAGCAGCAGCAGCAGCAGCAGCAGCAGCAGCAGCAGCAGCAGCAGCAGCAGCAGCAGCAGCAGCAGCAGCAGCAGCAGCAGCAGCAGCAGCAGCAGCAGCAGCAGCAGCAGCAGCAGCGCAGCAGCAGGCAGCAGCAGCAGCAGCAGCAGCAGCAGCAGCAGCAGCAGCAGCAGCAGCAGCAGCAGCACAGCAGCAGCAGCAGCAGCAGCAGCAGCAGCAGCAGCATCAGCAGCAGCATCAGCAGCAGCAGCAGCAGCAGCAGCAGCAGCAGCAGCAGCAGCAGCAGCAGCAGCAGCAGCAGCAGCAGCAGCAGCAGCAGCAGCAGCAGCAGCAGCAGCAGCAGCAGCAGCAGCAGCAGCAGCAGCAGCAGCAGCAGCAGCAGCAGCAGCAGCAGCAGCAGCAGCAGCAGCAGCAGCAGCAGCAGCAGCAGCATCAGCAGCAGCAGCAGCAGCAGCAGCAGCAGCAGCAGCAGCAGCAGCAGCAGCAGCAGCAGCAGCAGCAGCAGCAGCAGCAGCAGCAGCAGCAGCAGCAGCAGCAGCAGCAGCAGCAGCGCAGCAGCAGCAGCAGCAGCAGCAGCAGCAGCAGCAGCAGCAGCCCACACCGATGTAGGTAACAGGGGGTACATCTCCAGAGCATAATAGAGTCACACAAGTGGAAAAGGAAATACATTACTAAAGCAGGCTCTTGACCAGCTCCGGTATGAAGTAGCCGCACTGAAAAAAGACGATCGGAAGACGGGAGAGGAGTGTACCAGTCAATCTGCCCAGCCACCTACCCCTGTGGTCGAGGATCCTATAGAAGTCCAAGTAGCAAAACGGTGATTCCAGTAGAAGTTCCAGTAGCAGAACCGGTGGTTAATGGTCAAACCAAAAAGAGAGCACTATCTTTTTGGCGGGCGGACAGCCGAAAAGCGCCCTCTCCAGCCGATTTGACAAATTCTAAAATGCAACCAACAACCATTAGACAAGCTTGAGGCTGTATTAGACGAGGTTGTAGGAGCAATACATACCCTAGTGGCTAGGTGCGACAAGCTAGAGACAGCAGTCTCGAACTTGTGCATGATGCAAGGACACCAGACAGGTGCTAACACTAACATACAACATGGCGGTACACCAAAATAATATGGAAATATGGCAAAGGAACTGTAGACGCTTCCAACCGAAAAAGAATGTCCTCCAACAGTTCATTTGGTCCACAGTAAAAAAAGCCACACCTCATTCTACTACAGGAAACCCTCATAAACAAGGTGTCGATACCCGGCTACACAACACACACATGTCAGGAGGTAGGAAAACGAGGCATCAGTACCCTGGTAGCCAATCAATTCACTTTTATCGTACACAATATTGGCTGTAACTCCAACAAGGTCGAACATTTGCTCATTCAAATTATTCCTGGGAAGTACCTCAAAGACAGCATCTTCATTCTCAACATATACAGCTCGCCCAGCGATCATAAACAGAGATTTACCAAGATCATCAATAAGGCAGTGAGCCGGGCCAAGGTGTGTCCGTTACTGGTGGCAGGGGACGGCAACGCCCCGCACCAATGTGGGCTATCCGCAGTCCCGTCTGAAAGGGGTAGACTTGTGGCAGATCACAACCAACCACAACCTCCTCCTTCGGACAGATCCGGCGTTCCCCACAAGAACTGGGAACTCCTGTACGTGCGACACTACTCCCGACCTGTGCTTTGTCAGGGGCTTCAAATCGGCCTCTTGGACCAATCTCAACGAGAATCTAGGAAGTGATCCTAACATTCTGGTCATAACCCCAGAGGTTGGATCCAAACCTCTACGAGAATTGGTGTTTACTGACTGGGAAGGCTTTAGAAAAATCCGGCAACCGCGCTCCCAGATAGAACAACAGAGCACGATAGTTAACCTGGATTAATGGACCGAACAGATCAGGGCAGATATTAAAGCGGCGACTAGGAAGACACAGAACGACCTTGAAGTCGACAGGGTGGATATTCGGCTGGCACACCTACCCAAAGCAAAAACATCGATAATCGACACGTGGAAAGGGCAAAGGCTCAAACGGTGGCTTAGAAAAAAGATCGCATAGCTTAACGGAGCCATTGAGGAGCACTGTCGGTTACTATGTCAACAGCAGTGGGATGAAATATGGAATTCGGTTGATGGACAAATGAGAGTTGGCGCCAAGTGGAATCTCGTCAAGCAGCTGCTTGACGCAACCAATGCTAGATCCAACCAAACTAAAGTACTGGAGAGAATCGTACATGAGACCACTCGCCAAGAAGACGTGTCGAAAGCCCTGGATAACATCGCCTATCGGTATCTCCCACATGGGCTTGGCCAACCCGGACGACTACCCAACCTATAGGGGTGGTTCGTGCCCCGAGTTGGACGCCCCCTTCAAAGTCTACGAGGTCAGGGAGGCCCTACACTGCTTCAATGCCAGGTCCGCGCCAGGGCCTGATCAAATCACCAATAAGGCTCTTAGAAACCTTGACGACGACTCCATAGCGTGGCTTATCGAAGAAATCAACAAGGCCTGGCAGACATGTGAAGTCCCACGAAGTTGGGAAGAGACTCTGGTAATCCTCATTCCGAAGCCCGGCAAAGCCTGCAAGAAGCAGACGACCCTACTGAAACCTTCTTCGATGGCACAGCTAGGCCTACGATGCTAGACAACCAAGTCTGAGCTACTTCTCTGCAGACCGGTCCGCAAAGGTCCTAAACCCAGGGGTTGGAAGCCCCGGGACGAAGTCGACATGGAACTACACACCAAAAGCGGGGCGAGCATTCCTAAGGTCGACACGCTAAAGGTGCTGGGAATGTTCATCGAGTCTACCGGAGGCAACATTACGATGCTCTAGATAATCACGACCAAGATGGAGTGCATGAGTGGATTAATCAATAGAATCTTCAACAAAAAGAGCGGTCTAACGGAGGACAATCTCCTACGGCTATCCCACGCATTCCTAATGAGTCACATAATTTACGTGGCTGCAATGCACAAGTGGTACGCTTCTGAAAGGCGCAAGCTGGACACGCTCATGCGTAAAAAACATCAAAAAAGTTATAGGAGTAGCAATAAACGCCAGCAGGGCCGCCTTCTTCAACTAGGTGTGCATAATACACTCAACGAAATCATCGAAGCTCAGGAAACTGCTCAAGTATCACGACTCTCTAGCACCTCTGCGCGGAGAGAGATTCTCGCGGTCTTAGGAATCAGCTCCACTGTAGCAATGGAACGTACATGTGAAATCTCGGATTACCTACGGGCAACATTATGGTTGCATCTTTTCCCAAAAACGTGCATCCACAACACAATGCTAGCAGGTGCAAAGCTAGGGCTGTGGCATTGCTCCGGAGGATAAAAGCCTCACCTCACACGGTCCTATTCGTTGACGCAGCCCAGTACGGGCTCACATCGGACTTCGTCGCAACGGGAGTTAATCACAATGGACACGTTCCTTGTGCGCTGAAATATTCACTGACTCGAGGGTGGCGGTTCGTTCATTTGCCTCTGGTACCATCGCCGAGGAAGAACATCGAATTCTCAAAGGCAAAGTTATCCAGCCATATACAATCACGTGGTTCGCGGCACATCTCGAACCCCAACTTGACTCCCTCCCCAACCTCAACGACATCGCACACGTCCAAGCGCGCGAACTAACCCTCTGCCATGACGCCACTGCGAGTCGAGGCTCCGTCGATTCTAGGCTCGTCGAGTTCCGTGACACTCTCTCCACATTTAACGAGGTTACCAAACACTACTACCTTGGCAGGAGACTATACCCTCCCCCCCCCCCCCCCCCCCCCACGGTGCACTAACCAGACCTCAAGCTGTCACACTACGCATGCTTCAGACGGGATCATATCCCAACCTGAATTTATTTCACTGCATCAATCCAGACTGCTTTAGCCCAGACTGCCCTAGCTGCGGACAACGTAGTACTTTAGACCGCATGCTCTGGGGATGCCCCTCGTTACAGAAGGGTCCGCATCGATGCACTGCAGAGAAATGGAGCTCTGCTATTCGGAGCTCCGACCAGTCGCGGCAATTTTGGGCTGTCCAGAGAGCCCACGATGCGGCGCTGCAGAGCTCGGTCTCCCCGTCCCGACGTGAATGCTGCCCGCGGCTTCGTCGCCTCCCAGACAGGGGACAACGGAGTTTCTCAGGACCTTCATTAAAGTTCTTTGTCTGTCTGTCTGTCTGTCTGTTGGCTTCATTTAAAATTTAAGCACAATAATGATCAGCAAGCAGGACATTGTTAGGGAGATCAGTGGCTGTTGGCACAGCAGCACAGTTGGCATGTTATAAATTTTCTTACTGTAGTAAGTGTTGAAGCCTAGCAAGGGTGTTACTTACGCGTGTAACGAGAGCACAGGGCGGAAGTATAAGTCAGAGGAGTATGTTTTCAATATTCCAACCTTACTGAAAAAAGTTGTTTTTCATCTTGCATAACACTGATTTGCTGCACTTTGTTTTATTTTCTTTATTTTGTGCTTATCCTAGATTGACTAAAGTGAGGTTATGATGTAGCATATATGGCTTTCATTCATTAGCACTTGCGTTTACCAGTGTTAACAATGAAATTTGAACGCAGTATGCTTGTCAACTGTGCCAATAAGGTCTGTCATGTAGCTTATGATAGGTTGAACAGTTCTATCTTTTTCTTCATTCTGAGAATAACTAATAGGTCTTTTAAATCTGGCGAAAACATCTTACAAAAAACTGTATGACAGTCTCATGTGCATTTTCGAAACTGGAATAATTACTTTAAAGGTAAAATCCAAATTATATAATACAGGGAAACACCAGATTTTTGCAAAGCAGATCAGATAATGAATGAACATAGGCACACACATGAGAAGGTTGTAGCGTTCCTGGTTAAAACGACACAGTAGACTTTACCATGGAACGGGCGTCCATCTTAGCTCCATTTTATTTTAACTTCATCCTCCTTTTCTCCCATCCCCAGGCTCCTACGCTTCATCTTCTATCCGAAGGCTCATACCGCTTCAAAAGTGCCTTAATCAAGCCCTGTGATCATTACCACAATCAAACATGCCAGGAAATGATGGATTTTGGAAGGCACATCAGCGATGTTTGAATCAGTGAAGGACGAGCTAGCAGGTGTAGCAGTACCCTATGCTAGCACATCAGACAAGCCCTGAGAGATGTCCATGTCCATTGTTGCTTGAGAGAGACCTGCCTGAATATAAGAAAAACACACTTCAGTTCAGGAATGGTGAGGGACATCTGCCACAGTCATGAAAAAGGCATGATCAAACTGCAAACATGCATTATGGATCCATACAGCTGTGCATCAACTTACTGGCTCATCTTGATGCTGTGATGTTCTCGTGAATGTAGCTGCTTCACTTTAACGTTGACTCATTGCTGTGTCATCGTACTTTGCCAAGCGTCTACAGTTAAAGAATAACGCGCCAGATTTTAGAATTTGCAGTGGAATGAATTTACACAACCTTTGAAGAGTCATGCGAAAGGCCTCGCATGATCTGTGCATGCTTTCCCTCACACCACATCCCCTTGCGCAGAAAACTATGTTTGACCTAAGTGTGCTTGTAAAATACACATACAACTAATTGAATCTCGGGGAAAATGGAGCAGTAGTAACTTCGCAGTGCATGTTTCACACAAAAATATCATAGACATAGCTGTAACAAATACATAATGTAATGTAATGCCTCATCTGTAATGCCTCCAGGCCTTAAGGGTACTATAATAAATAAAGAAAATGATGGTCACTCCAGTAATTTGAAGTGCAGCTGCATTATTTCCTCTCAACTGTCATTTACATGTTGTTAAAAATTTGTCAATTAACACCATATCTTCTGAAAAAAGAAAAGAAAACTAGTATCTAACCGTAACACGGGAAGTGATTGAACATTGCTACATGGTGCTTGAACTTTGCACTCACAAGCAGAGTTACTACTTGCAGAATATTCTCTACAAAATTATTGTTCTCATTGACTATTGCAAAACTTGGTATGTTAGGTGAAGACTAATCTTTCTTGGTTTCTTCAATTAGTTTTTTTTTGCAATTTTGATTGTTTCAGCCACAAGAAATACATACAAAATTCAGTCAATAATTTTATAGCAGGAAATGTAATTGTTCAACAATAAATAGTTTCACATGGTGGGCTTTTTAGGAGTGTACGCTAGCTGATAAAACAACTTTGAGGAGAAATAAATGTTTAACACTTTGTGGGAATTATGGTGAAGTTGGGAAAAAATGTCTGACTTGTATTGCACCACTATTTCGTGAGTTATAATTCACACGAGCACGTAGTCACTAGCGAATATTGCAGTTCCATTTTCATAAATAAAAGAAACGTTCATTGTGCTTACCTGTGGAAGGA
The DNA here is from genome assembly GCF_013339745.2 of Dermacentor silvarum. Taxonomy (NCBI): domain Eukaryota; kingdom Metazoa; phylum Arthropoda; class Arachnida; order Ixodida; family Ixodidae; genus Dermacentor; species Dermacentor silvarum. The sequence continues at coordinate 186,788,839 of NC_051158.1, forward strand.
CAGATTATCGCGCCGATTCTCTGTTCGATTAGGGCATCCTGCCACACAACACTTTATTACGCAGGTGCGCATACTGCTGACGGGTGTTCTCGCTGGTCTGCTGAGAGGCCGAAGACATTGAGCAGAGCAACAGTGTCGACTGCGCTATCTTAACTACGGGCCGGCACGGCCCTAATAATGTTCGGAGTCTCCGGCTCACCAGTCCATCCGTGGGCACACGACAGGACGAATTTTTTTCTCGTGGGAAAACGGTAGCTTTGGACGCTGTACGTTCGCTTAATCGCCTGCACAGTTTTGCGGGGGCGAAATGAAGCATTGTTTCCCAGAAGACGTCCCCAAACGCAACGAATCGTCATCGCAATGGCGGCCTGGTTGCCTTCACACGTTTGAAGGGCGAAAGGTTTCCTTGTTTACCTGAAACCGCCCCGAAAGGCAACCAGTCTTTCTTGAGGTGGTCCTCCCGGGTTGTTTGGGTGCAATGCCGGATAACCGACGCCTGCGTTCGCAACAGCCTCTGCGCCTGTCTGCTACTTAAGCGGCGGTACTCAACTGTTTCACAATCTCAATTCCTTCACTAACCTCGGTGCGCGTTTGCCGCGCCTACCATGTGCGCATATTCCGAAACCCCCGCAGCAGTCGAAACCGAAGCCACCGAAGCGAGGCAAGTAAAATCTACCGCTTGCCTATCACGTGAGGGCCCATTTCCCATCATTACATTCCTCAAAATTTTTGATGAATAGGCTTAAATATTGTCACGTGACGCTTCCTCCTAGTTTTTTTTTCCTTCCTCCATTGTTAAATGTACTGTATGGATCCTTTTCCTTCCTCCATTGTTGTGTATTGTATGTATTGTATTTATATTGTATGTATTCCTCCATTGTACGTATCGCGTGCACTACATTGGTCAAGGGCGTGTCGCAAAATCTTGTTGCGAATGGTTGTAAATAACACGGTTACGATCGAATGCCGAGATCCTGGCCTCCAGCAAACCCTCAGTAACCTAACTAATCCGCTCCGTCCTTGCCACTTGAATTCGCAGCGTGTATAGGCTATGACGCACAAAGCCTGGCGGAGGGCACGGACGCACCAGCCTTAGTGTCCTACAGCAAGTTCGTCTCAGAGGCACAGTGGCCGAACGAACTAATAGTTAACGAACAAGCAAGCGAACGACTAAACGAACGAGCAAACGACTGAATGAACGACGACTAAACCAGCCAGTGAACGAGCGGGCGACCGCATGTTTTCTTTGCGAGTGCTCCACGCACGCATCGTAACGTTCACACACTTTAAAGCTCACGCGCATTAGCGCGTACGTCTCAAAGACCTATGATGCTGTCGTTCGGCGATAAACGCACCCAGTAACACGGTTTCAGGAGAGCACGCACGCTTTTCATTGGTGCCTTTGTATCGCAAATCCACCGGGCGGCCGCCAATGACGAACAAGAACAAAAGAGGCAAACAAAGCTATTTGCTCTAAAGAAAGTTAGTAAGTAACCACAAAAAGGCAGAGTTGCTTTCCTAAGATGTGTTTTCATGCTCGAGCCTCAAATCTCAGAAGGATTGAGCTGAATCGTAAAAGCTTCGTAATCACGTTTTCACACGCAGCTTCGCGTATCCGTGAATTCAAGCCTGCTGGCGTACAAAATGATTAAGCTTCTTGCCTTTGCTGAAACTATTTTGACCTGCGAAGGGGGCGCAGCAGGTCATGGTGTTGGAAAATGCCGTGAAACGACGTCGCACTTGCCGCAAAACTGCAAGTTCAAGGCGTTCGCAAACCAAAACAACACGGAAGAGTGACGGCGCCAACATGTGCTCCTCGCCAGTCGGTAGACGCTTCTAGGCGAAAATGGCGATGGAGCGCGATCGTAAACAAACGCCCCACGTGATGCCATTAGGCCAATACCGACGCGGCGCCGGCCTCGGACAGCGCGTGCGTGGAGGAGTCGGCATTCTTCAAAGCATGACGCTACTTTTACATTGAAATTTGGTTTGGTTTGGTGCCTATAGAAACATCCCAACCCACTATGGGGGATTGACCATGAATCGGGCGGCAGTGGGAAGAAAAATGATGGATATTTAAATGGGATTTTCTTACTTAAGAATCAGATAATATATGAATTCCAATCGTTAATATTAATTTTCATGCTATATAGCATCTTAAAATTTCAAGGAAATATTTTTGTTGTCTTATTGTGCAAAAGAAAAAAAAATAGCATGGCACTCTCCTTGTTTCTAATACAAAATCAAATATGGCATCACATACGTTCCTATTACAGTGTCCTAATGCTGACGCCCCCAGAGATATAATGATAGCTAGCGTAATGGTCAATCCAAGTTGGCGGAGGGGACCTTCTGGAAGTCGCTTTCTATGCATGGTGAACCAACGACACTCTATAAAGAAATGATCCATAATTTCGGGTTCATTGCAATAAATACCTTGAGGGGAAGGTGCCAAACCAGACCTATGGGAATACAAATTAAGCCTTGGCATTCGGCAACGCATTCTAGTAAATCAAACTTCAAATTTTCTTGTTGAACACCATCTGCTGTGCCAAGGAAATCTAAGGTGCTGAAAACCGGTGTTATTGAGTACACATGATTTGGCATGTTCTTGTTGGACGGAAAAGTTTTTAAAATCTCGCAGAAGTGACGTATGCCGAAGGTCTTAGGATCCTCAGTACCGGGCCGTTAAGAGATGCCGCTGCTTGTGCGTCTGCTGATTTGTTTAAAGTGAGCCCCACGTGCCGTGGCACCCCTACCAGATGGATAAGGCGTAAATGTTGGGGGATGGATGAATGAAATTCTCTGAGAATGATAGATCGATTGGGCTCTGATAAAGCGGAGCAAACAGACAAGGAGTCGGTTAAGAATACGGCTGAAGTTATAGATGTGGGAAGCTTTCGTAGAGCTAGGATGATCGCCAATAACTCCGCCTGAAATATTGGCGTAAAGTCGGGTAGTCGAAGGGAGGAAGACCAATTTAATGACGCCGAAAAAATACCCACTCCTACCTTCTCTTCACTGACAGAAGCATCTGTGGCTATTACTGCATTTATTTGGAGGTTCTCGAGGTGGTCATCTAACAAAACTTTTAGGTATCGAATAGGCAGGATTTTATTTAGCGTTATTAGGAAATATATCATCGAATTCAACGCTTACTGTAGCAGTAGGTAAACTTTGAAAAGCCACATCACGGATTGATATTTGTAATGACTCTAATAGTTTCTGCACAAAAACTACCTGGGGACAATGCAGTCTGGACCATTGATTCTCAAAAAATGCAGTCGGTTCTCTAATAAACATATAGAATGGGGAGAAGCATATATGTCTCAGGGGAGAAGCATATATGTTCAGTAATGTTTGGACTGTCAGTATACGAAATCGAGTTTGAAGAGAAGGCAGGTGAGTTTCATGATAAATAATATTATTCGCTACGTATTTTGGAAGGCCAAGACATAGATGTAGTGATTCGCATTCTAAAAGAACCAGAGGGCATAATTTATAAGTGGGACCTCCAGAAAATAACACGCATCCAAACTCTAGAATGGGGCGGACATACACACAATAAATCATCAGCAAGGTCTCCCTGCGCATTCCACAACAATTGCTGCTGACTCTTCGTAATAAACCAACTGCGCGTTCTCTTTTAGATGCGATGTATTCTATGTGTGTCTTCCAATTAAGCTTTTTTGTGTGAATCATTCCCAGATATTTTAAAGATTGCACGTGCGGAATAATCTCCAGGCCATACGACAGTGTTATTCGGATAGGAAAATTTAAGGGAAGAACGATGATTGCACTTTCGTTGATATTTAGCGACATTTGTATTCCTTTTAGCCAAATTTCAATCTGATTCAAATACGATTGCAAAGTTTTATATAGGCTATGAATATCATTTGATACCAAGAAAAATGCGATATCATCAGCGTATACGTATACCTGTACGTCATGATGTGTCGGGATGTAATTTAGTAAAATATTAAATAATACGGGGGAAAGTACTGCACCTTGAGGAACGCCCCTTGTCTGTTTGCAACTGTGAGAAGAAACACCGTTTTGATAGCATAAAATGTGCGTCCGCCTAGAAAATTTTGTATCCATGCAATTATATACTGTGGGAGACTCACACTTTCGAGTCTGTTGATTAAGTTACTGTTATCGACACTGTAATACGCCTTCGCAATGTCTAATGTCACTAAGGCCGCGTACTGGTTATTCCGGCGAGTGAGTTGAATTCGACTCTCCAAGTCAACATGAGCACACCAAATTGAGCAGCCAGGCCTGAATCCTATTTGAGAATCACTTAATATTTGGTTCTCGCTTATCCACCTATCGATGTGACCATACAGAACTCTCTCGATTAACTTTACGAGATTTGAGGTCAGAGAAATAGGTCTAATGTTATCTATTGTATATCCATCACCCGGCTTTTTGAGTAGCGGAATTATTTTGGAAACCTTCCAATCTGGATGAATCCATGGATTTTTAATTGAAAAATTTATAAAATTAAGCAAATCCTGGGGAGATAATTCGAATAATAGTTTTATCATTGCTGTAGTTATGCCATCAGGACTTGGGGCTGAAGCTGGCAGCATCTTTACCACTCTCATTAATTATTCTAATGTGACTGCTATGTAATCATTAGCTGTTTGAGGCACCGGTATATGACAGGGGCGAAGTGATATGAATCGACACTCTAAGCCTTTTGCACTCTCTTCCAGTGACTATACCAATTCAGTGGAAGTTAAGCTAACAGACTCTACATTTATCGGGGCGTAGAAACCTAAATAGGGCTTTTTTATTACTAGACTGCGATAGGTAACAGTAATGTTTAGTGTTATAATTTTCTTTCGCTTTGCCAACTGTTTGCCTGAATGTAGCTGCAACAAATTTATAGTCATTCCAATTACGTGGACATTGATTATACAGTAACTTTCTCCAGGCTGCCTTTCTTCTATATTCGCGTTCACAGTCCGGATTCCACCATGGTGAATAAGTACCCCCTTTAGTTGACTGCATACCGAAGCTGGATTTTTTTGTAGCTGTCACTTATCACTTGACACAAATTAACTGCCTTAACTTCATCATTTAGGCCAACCTGTTTATTTAAAGCTGATCGCAGTGAATCTTGAAATTTACTATAGTTAACATAGGTGCGTACATGCTTTTCGACCAAATTAATTGGTCGCATGACTTCAAAAATTATTGGAAGATGGTCGCCATTTGTGGCCGAGGAGATTGCAGACCAGGAGAAAATTGCACAACCTGAACTGGAAAAAGTTAGGGCTAGCACAGCACGCGATTTGCCGGATACATAAGTTGGGGTTCTCGAATTTACACAGTTAAGATTATTGGACGAAACCCAATCCAACAATCTTTTACCACAAGAGTCGGACCGATAACCCCATGATACGTGGTGAGAATTAGTCACCAGCTATGATTATATCGTTTCTGCAGGCTACAAGCGCGGCATCAAGAGAACTTGTATTGAGAACTCCTGTAGGAAAATAAACATTGACTACCGAAAATGGGGCACATCCAGGAAGCGTTAAATCCAATGCTAGAATTTCACTTTCAGCAGAGAATGACTGGTGACTAATCTTAGCTCGATGACAAATTTTTGTTGAGATGAAAAATGCTAATGCCCCTCTACGAGAAGGGCGATCTAGACGAAAACTGCGATAATTCTTTAAATGAAAACTCTTTTCTGTGGATAACCAAGTTTCTTGCAAAATAATCAAATCAGCAGAAAGTTCTTCGCAGAGATATAACAAATGAGCGGCTGCAGCAAAAATGGAACGACAGTTCCACTGCAGCACTTTCAAGCTTCCTATGTTGACGATATTCCGGCAGTATTTACTGCCCTCTGTAGAATGTTATACTTTAGGAAATCATCCTTTGTTAACCTGTCATTTTGACTCTTTTTAGCTTTTTGTTTATGGAGGGTAGTTGCTCTCGGGGAGTTTGGAGAAGCACGACGTTTACACGTTCGAGCATCTAAATCCATGTTCTCAGTGGCATCTGAACCAGTCTCGTGACTGTTAAAGCCCTCAGGTTCGACAGGAGTTGCGGGAGCTGCGGCGTCATCAGTACTGCGAGGCGAGGCCTCTGCCGATTGGTGTTCCTTTATATTTTCATCAGAAACTATGATTCCAGCAGGAACACTTGGACGCGCAGTAACATGCAAAAGTTGCGACAACTGAGAAGTGAAAACTTGCCCAATTGTCTCTGAAAGGTTCGTAAATAAACTATCGCTGGCTTTTGCCATAGCCTTCTCTACAGCTGCAGCTACAACATCACCAAGAGATGCATCCATAGCTATGGAGTGACGAGCAGCAGCTTCAGCATAACCACGATTTCTCTAAGGCAAGAGTATGAGCTTCACGACGCGAACATCGTTTCCTTTCTATAATTTGCATAATTTCAAGCTCTTGGTCTCTCGCAGGGTATTTCGTACAGTCCGCAGGGTGGGAAACCTTCACACAAACAGCATCGTTCGCTCTGAGAGGAACACGTTTTTCCATCGTGGCCTTCTCCTCAAGTGCGGCACCGAACATCTGACCTACATCCCTTAATAATATCGCCAACACTGAACGCATTGCACTGGGCGGGGAGAAAGTGCTTCCAACCTGTATAAGGGCCACGCCTTGATCTCTGACGGCCTAGTTGTGCCTGCAAAGGTGACAATGACCGACTCTGTGGGGACTCTTTGATTGTCAGAAACGCGTGAACATCTGTAGACTGAGACGGCACCTGCCGGGGAGAACATCTGCAGGACCTCGAAAGCACACAGACTCGCGTCGACTACACGAACTAGCCCCTTAACGCAAGCTAGATAAGGAGGAATAAGTCCTCACCGGGTTATTCGCGAACATTTGACACTTCAAAAAGTCGGATACACAGGTATGGTCCGGCGAACAGCATAGAATGCCCCCTCTGCCAAATTGTCGAACATCGGTTATGCTTTGGAAATGCGGGGTTGCTTTACGCAGCTCTTCTTGAGTCGCCTTTGGATTTTTCACGCGGATGAATTGGTCGGCACTAGGGCCACTGGAACGCAGTGAATGCGACTGCGCAAGAAAGCCTCTATTAGCCCCGAGAACGACCTACAGGGGCGCTGCGAGCGCCGCTCGCGTGACGTCAGGGCACGGACTCGCGCCTCGTCTGCTGCCATTCGGGCGCTGTCCGGGCGCCTTCTGCAGTGTTTCCGTTTGTTCGCTGTCGTTCCCTGTGCTTGTATACTTATGACGGTCATCTCAAATACATTTCACGACGTGTTCATTTGCGTAAACTTATTCAAAGAGCTTATTTCCTAGACGACAATTTCTTTCTCAAGGGCACCGCTGCAGTGCCAGCCGAAGGAGCTCACACCGCCATTGTTTTTCATGCGCGGATCTAGACTTTGCAGATTGAGGGACCAATAAAAAAGCATGAATAGCACGTGACTTATAAAACATAAATGCATAAACATAGCACATAAGAATCCAGTTAGGATACCATACCTGCAGTGGTGCAACGAGCATGTCACTGTGTCTGCTACATATGACTGCTATATTTACCTTGATTTTAACCCATTAAAACGTGTTTACTTATAAAGAGTAGCTCATGGTATAATATCAAATTTTTCTTTTCTTCACAGAAACGCTCGGCAGTAACCAGCTCCACTTGTTCCTTTATAACTACTTCTCAAAATGAGGCCGTTCTTCACCGGTTAATTTCAAGTGGCGGTAGTTTGAAGTAAAGCTAATTGAGCCTTACAGCTAGCTGCAGAATACGCAAAGAAATGTACCAATGTTTATTCACTGTTCCGCGCTACACGTTAAACTCACTTGTGCAATTTACTGCTGCTTGTTTCTTGAGGAACAGACATCACGAATCTGTTTGGCGAACTAACACAGGCAACTCGGCCCAAATTTTTTAGTGAAATATGCCTTTTCGACCCTATGGCTGCAGCTAGAAAGAAGCCGAAGCCTCATTCATAAGTAGTATTGAAGGTACTACTTATGAATGAAGATATCATTCTTACCCTGTGGAGGTCAAAAATCAAGTGAATTCCTTTGAGGCTTGGGGTGTCTTCTCTATGAGACGGGTATGTGAGGTTCTCTTTTATGTACTCACGAAGCGAATAGTCCTCAGTTTGTGTAGTTAGACAACGCAGGATCGAGACATGGTGAGGCAGAAAGCGTTTGAATTTTCCTCTTCAGCGCAGCCTAAGTTGTGCTGTATAGCTTCGAGTATACCTTAAGCATTGCGATTGGGACTTAAAGAACTGCTTCATGGTTTCAATTCAAAGTTGTAGTGAACTGATGGGTTTCGCGAATAATGCGTGCCTCGCCATAACCACAGTCAGTAGATTTAGTTGCGTAAGGGCTGTGCCATGATGTCTATTAAGGCAACTGAGGGTTACTATGAAACATTTCCTCGCGTGCAATTGATAGGCTCTCGATCTTAACCACGAAACTGTTCTTTCAGGTGATTGCTGTTATGGTATTCGTGAAGTATATACATACTATACGTGACGCGCCGTCGTGTTATCAGCCATGAGCAATGCGTTTTCTGGGTGCCTGTTTGAGAGAACGGTGAAAGTATTCGCTAACGTCTTTATGCAAAATGCGCTCCTACCTCTTCCTTTTACGCATTATAAAGTAGACTAGAACAACTCACCATAGTAATAAGAATCATCACGTAAGATCCGCTGTGCAGTTTCCTTCTAACACGCATTTAAAATATTGACATCAGATACCAATACCAAGATTTTTCTTCCTTGTAAAATGCAATGTCTCTCATAGCTACTTCTTTCTGGAGTTTTACGTGCGAAAACCAGTTCTGATTATGAGGAACGCCGTAGTGGAGGGCTCCGGAATAATTTTTGACCACCTGGGGTTCTTTAACGTGCACTACAACGCAAGCACACGGGCGTTTTTGCATTTCACCCCCATCGAAATGCGGCCGCCGCGGCCGGGATTCGATCCCGCGATATCGTGCTCAGCAGCGCAACGCCTTAGCTGACTGAGCCACCCCGGCGGGTCTCTCATAGCTAAGCACTAAGGGAATGTTAAGTGTTTTGCGGAGCATCATACAGAACTCCGTGTGTTGAAATTGCAGACATTCTTTTCACGCAAAGTTTATGGACCGACACTGCGCATATACGCATTACAAAACCAGTAGACACCTTCAATGCTACATAGCTTGCGATATCCACACCGCAAATTTTGAGGACTCGCGGTTTTGATGAAGACTCGCGGTTTTGATGATGATGCCATGCCGTTCAGGCATGGCAGTAAAAAGAAGCCGGCATATCCTTCATTAAGTACGGCTTCAGCCACCGATACCCCAAGCATGCACGAAGGGAACGAGCGCGCGCAGCAGCCGAGCGAGCGCCGTCCTGGCCGTGACGTCACTCACAGAGGGCGCCACTCCAACTTCTCGCCGCTAATAGGAATGTCATTAGTAGGAAGCGAAGAGGTCCAGAGGAAAGGCCTCTGGCCGGGAGAAGAAAGAGACATTAAGAACTCACAATCAGATTAATTACACAATAAGAGCAAAGTACCTACAGAAAAATAAACCGCCCGATACTTGACCAATTCCCCGCAACACGACTCGAACGGCCGTTCTCATCCTGCTCCCGCATTCGTCGTCGTCGTCTGCTTCCACTGCTGGCTGCGTTGCCGCTAATAATTCCAGCGTATAATTTCACTTGTCTTCTGTCGTCGTAATGGGGAGGCCGCGTTTACGGTGGTATGAGTCATTCATGGGCAATTGACGACGTGTCTTAACTCGTTTGAGCAACGCTGCCGCGAACGCGCTCGAGGAAGGGCTCGTCGTGCTAGCGTGAGGGGCTTTCGAACCCTCACGCTATATCGAACGGAAGGAGCAGGAATGAGAGCGAGGCCTTTCGTGGACTTCGTTCGCAGGTGTGTGTGCCTCGTTGCGCGGATAACAATGCCCAGATGAACACCGAAAGCCTGTCCCGGTTCGTGAAGACAGCTACGGTTCTATACGTTCGACGACAGAGACACCATGCCCAGAAGGTATATATGCAATATGGCTCTGTTTTGCTCACAAATACATCGGCAGCCTGCGAGGTACGCATAACGTGAAAGACGAAACTGTTCTGTGGGTGAAATTTTACACGCACACAAAGCTCAATCTGAACGTCAGCGATGCTTACAAGAGGGTTAAAGGGACTGTACACGACAAATAGTAAGTCAAGCTAAAGTACATGAGCTGATTAAGTAAGCAGGTGTGCTGCGGCGTAGTAGACCGACATGAAGAGAGACTCGATGACCACGAGAAGGCGCGTGTGAAACGGTGGGTTGATGAGAAGCGCTTCCCGTGGGCAGCGCGTGCGAAGGGACACACCTGTAGCGCTGCACTGCCGATCCGGGCAGCATTGCGTGTGTAGCGTGCGTTGGAAAATGTGGCCCGACTATTACGAACTGAATGAACAAGCGTGGTGTGAGCGCGCACAAACAAACATGAATAGATCACACTGAATGACTGCAGACAACGACCGTCAAAACGCTGGCAGCGAGCGGATATATACGCCGCAGGAGCGGGCGAAGGTACGTGCGGTCTATCGCTCAACGGAAATGAGCGGCGAATGCACTTAAAGGTCAGAGCCGTGTGGAGATAAGAGAAGGTGCAGCGAGCGACGAGCGCGGTTGTTGGCAGAGAAGTGCGCCCCCCCCACCCCCACCCCCCCACACCCCCCCCCACCCCCCCCCCCCCCCCCCCCCCCCCCCCCCCCCCCCCCCCCCCCCCCCCTTGCTCCCTCCGGCGCTGGCTTCCTGCTTCCTTGCTTGCGCGTGGGAGATTGAGTGCGTTCGCTCTCCGTGATAGCGCGCGTCTCCGCACGCTTCCTCTCGGCATACGGCGCGCGGCGAAGATTTTATCTATAGGCAACCTCACGGCGATGGCGACGGCGATGGCGACGGCGACGACGACGGCGACGACGACGGCGACGCCGACGGCAGAAATCCGGTTCAAGTGTCCATATAATTGCTATCGCAATAATAAATTTGTGCTAGAGAACGTCGAAGGCGTTAATATTGCTACGAGAGAGACATTCTGCCTTGGCTGACGACAACGAAGACGGTTGTGTCTCCTGCTGGTGGCCCATCGACGTCGCTAGCAAGCACGGTTCCCGGCCTGGTTCAACGAACTGTGAGCTCTTGGGGTTTCAGCTGAGCGTCGGGCGGATTTATTTCCCTGATTGTTCGTGCTAAGTAGCGCTTTGAGAGTAATTTATCTGTTAAATAGTGAGATAGTGCCACAGATGTCGACAAATACTCCAAGGGATGCCCGGGTTGATCTCTGCCTTGGTCGGCCTCCCTACCACCTGATAAAATGCCTCTTGAAGCTTTCTTCCGTAGTGGGGTGTGAGCAGCATTCATGTGGCGCTGGTGCCTTTCCATGGTGGAACCATCCGGCTAAACAACCCGAAGGCAGTGCAGGCGCAGCTTCAGGCGCCCACGCATTACTACTTGCACATTACCGATGTACGACAGTTTGGCAAGGGCGGGATTGTTTGCCGATCGCCAGACCAGGCGTGCGTGTATCACCTACTTAAGGCTCATCATTTGGATCATTGCAAGTAAATGCCTTCAACCCTCCGCATCTTGCCTGTACCAAGGGTGTTCGTGGTGTGGACTCGAATTTAAGTCCGGGAGAGACCCGGAAAAGCTCTCCGCGGCTGGGGCAATTGCTGTTTACCGCTGCAACAGACTGATACAATGCACGTGCACCCACAGAATCAGTAATGGCCACGTTTGCGGTTACATCTTGCACCACTGAGATAAAGGTCTGGCCTCAGATCTTCAGAGTGGATCCGCTTGCCTGGCGCCCATTACAATGTCGCAATTGTTGTCGCTTTGGACATAGCATAGGCGGTTGTAAATCTAGCCTTCGCTGCTGTACATGCGGGGAAGAGCCATTCCGCTAGTGACTGCTCGCCTAAAATCGGACACGTGCTGCCTTGCGATGGAGCCCACAAGGCTGATTATTCTAACTGCCCTGCTAGAAATCAAGAAATCCAAATCCTGGAAGTTATGCACAAAAGGCGTTGCTCACGTCGAGATGCCATTGCGGCGGTAAAGGAAAGAGCTCATGGATATGCGAGTGTGACAGCACGACACCAGGCTGTCGTTGAAGGCACCCTGTCAGAGGTACCTAATCGCACAAGCGATTGAAAAGTCTATGGCTAAAATCGTGGAGCGTATTGTAGAAAGCATCACGGAATGCTTTAATGGACTTGTATCCTCACAACTAGTGCAATTATTACCGACTGCTACTGCTCAACCAATGCACTCTGAAATGAATGCTACTACACCTCACTAGAGATGGGCAAAACGGCTCACTTCAGTGAGCGGCTCGGAACGGCTCAGCTCACTGAAATGAACCGGTTCATTTGAACGGCTCACCGGTTCTAAACGTGTAACCTGTGTTATGCATATTCTATAGTTATCTGGCTTTGAACAAAACGATATATGCATAATTAATAACCGTGTGTGAGGATTATGTTTGTGGGCGCAGGTCAGCCAGACGCACAAGAAAGCAACCAGAGACACAAAGAGACGTATTTATGACACGAACGGCACATGATCGAATACCGGGACATCGAACTATAGCAGATAAGCTGGATAAGTGGCACGCTCGAGCACTCACAATTCTAAACAGGAGTCCGGCCTCGTGGCGACCGCTCGGCGGACTTGGCTCTGACGGCGGTGGGTATACGGGCGGCGGTTGAAGCTCAGGATGGCTCCAGGACGTAGCCCGGTTCCGGAGAGTTAGCTCTGGGCCGTAGCCCGAGCTCGGCAGCACAGCGCTGGGGGACAAGCCAGGACGACGCCCAGCACAGCCGTGGGGTGGAATTCCGGGGCGGCGCCCGGTTTGCGGAACAGGACCAGGGCTCTGGGACGTAGCCCGAGCCTGGAGCACGGCAGCGGTCGTGCGAGCGGGGATGAGGCCCAGCTCAACAGGACCCGCGACGATGGCAGAAGCCGGGGCGGCGCCCGGTTCGCAGTGCAGGACCGGGATGCCGGGACGTGGGCCGGCGTTCGGTCCGCTCCATCTCGCTGCACTGCCCGTTGTGTCAGCCTGGCTGCCCCGTCGTTCCAGATGGTCTCTCCCGGCACGCGCACCGACCACGCGCACCAACGACACTCACCCGCGCTTTTCGGCCCCGCACGCCGAGCACAAGCACGGAAAAGCCCGCGTATTTCAAATATTGGTTCCGCCACGATCACAAATATTAAGTTGTTGTCCTCCTACCACACCGTGTTATTGGTATTTCTCTGTGTTTAGAGAATATTTTTACATAATTAAAAGCGTGCATTTTTAGTTGTAATGAAACTTTCTTCCCTGATATTGGGGATAAAATGCGTATGATACTGTGACAGGCAGAATTCGACGTACTTTTTTCAGAAAAAATGTAACTTCATCGTCATTACAGAAGCTTGTCTGTTTTTGTGGTACTTTAAAATCAACTTTTGTCAAAATACAAACACAAAATGATTGTACATTATGTTTCAACTTTATTCATTTATTCACATACGTACGTTCACTATAATATGAGTAAGCTGTAATGCCATGCAAAAGGAATGTAGAATCATTTCTTGAAGTAATATACAAAATCATACGAAAGATCCAAAACTGCAGCACGTACCTTTCGTTTTTTTTTTTTTTTCTCTTGAGTGCACGAGCGATACTGGCGATCATGCCATAATACGCCAGGACAAGAAAAAAAGAAAAAAAAAGAAATGAAGTTCTATTACAACACAACAGATCATTGGTCTCGTTTTAATGACGTGATAATGATACACGCTCAGAAAATGCACTGAAGTGGATGTCATAGGCGACATTTTCATGACTACACTAATTAGCACAAATTAAGACCAGGACGTAAACTGTACGTTCACCTGCTGTCTTTAAAGGGCCCCTAAACCACCTCAGATTTTTTGAAATTTCAAGTAAATACGCGCAACGAGTTCAGAATGCAATCACGATCAACGATGCCAAACGCTGCAGCGCTACGCGCCGCGGGCGCGCCACAAAACCATAAAAACAATGCCGTCCTCCTCCCCTCGCCTTTTCGGAACCCCAGCGGTCGTCACGACGTCAGCAGGGGAAATCTGGTGATGTCAATGGTGGAAACGATGTCCATGGTCGAACAAGAACCTACGACTTCCGGTTTGTCTGCTAGCAGGTACGCGCGCTCCCTGCTCGTCCTCGCCGTGTTGCTCGCTTGTGCGCGCTTGCGCATCGGTATTTACCGACGCAACGCAAGTGACAAATCGCTCGTGTTCCAACACAGTCATGCTTAGCGGTCTGATTAGCTGCACGAATGGATTGCGACAGTGTTGGCCTTTCCAGACGTGCGCGCAACACTGGGTCTATAGCGGCACGCTTCGCATAACGCGCCGGCACCGCAGCAACATCGGGTAGCCGAAAAGCGCCGAGTCCACGTTACCGGCACGCTAACTCGCCGCACGCCGTTTGCCATTGCGGGCCGCCGTTCGACAGCGGTTTTGCTCGCGAGCGGCGAGATTTGCTTGCCCTACGTAGAGAGGATGAGACCGGGACTCATTTGTGCGGCAGCCTCACCGCCGCTGATCACTCGACGGCGCCGATATCGTCGCTAGGCCTTTTCCGGTTCCCTTCAAAGCTAAAGCGGACGGCGCTTCGAAATGCATTACCGACGCTCACAAGCCGCAATATTTTCTTATCGTTGTTATCGCTCTTCGCAATAATAAGAAGAAAAATGCGCTGATATTAGCGGCGCCGTCGGCTGCGACGCGAGCACAGCCGAGCCGGTCGTCTCCCGTCGGTAGCCGTGCACTCAGCAGCAGCCAATGTTTTCGTTGCCGGTGGCGGAGGCGCGCAGCTTCGCGGTCGTCGATTGGCCCGTTGATGGTGCAGCGGGCGAGGCGCCGGCCGAATTGTCTACTTTGGACGCTTCTCGCGCGGCAGACAGGAGGCCGCTAGCATGGCTAGCGTGGACGTGCCTTAACCGGAAGTAGGCGTTTTGAGAAGCGCGTTGGCGATGACGTATGTCACGTGACATTTCGCGCAGCACTAGGCGAGGAGGGGAGACCAGCCGACGAGAAGAGAAGCGAAGGAAAGAGCGAAATGAGCGAGGGCCGTTTTTCGATCATCAAACGCGTGTAACTCCGCTATTACGGCACCATTTCGAAAAATTCTCGCGGCTACGTGTTCGTTGTAGACTTGTGCACAACTGCAACACCACAACTAAATTTCGACCTCTGGGTGGTTTAGGGGCCCTTTAAGGACACGGAGACCATCTTTGAAGTGTTATTGGACCAGCGCACGATGTGCGATCGGTGAGAGTCGTAAGACATCGTTCGAACAGCAGTAGGCAATGAACGGTACCATCCTTTGCCAATTAAGACTTCTTTACTTCTCCCCTCGGTGGCATCGGGTGCCACACCATAGGACGCACAAAAAACCAAACGGACTGCTGCTCACACCACACACTGCGAGCGAGTACCAGTAGCGCGAGTCTGCCCACACCGGCCACCATTCGTCGGTCAGAAATCGAAACCTCGAAACCCAGCAGAAGACCCAGCTGTGACGGAACGGTTCGGCACCGCTCATTAAAGGAGAGCGAACCGGCTTCCTCACTCCGAAAGAAACGCCGCTCACTTTCTGAACCACGGCTCAATTGCTCTGCAAATGAGCGGCTCAAAAGATCCGGCTCGTTCCTGAGCGCTTTCGTTCCTGAGCGCTTTCTAGCGGCTCAAAAGATCCGGCTCGTTCCTGAGCGCTTTCTAGGAACGGTTCCTCACGCTCACTGAACGAGAGAGAGCCCAGCCGGCTTCCTCTCTCCGAAAGAACCGCCGCTCACTTACTGAACCACAGCTCCCTCGCTCTTCAAAAGAGCGGCGCGCTCCTGAGCGCTCAGGAGCGAGCCGGACCTCCTGAAGAGCGAGGTAGCCGTGGGGAAAAGAGCGGCGCGCTCAGGAGCGAGCCGAGATCTGGCGCTGAGCCGTACTCCCTCAAAGGCTGCAGAAGATAGCGCCAACGTTTCCCTTTCCACACGAACCACTTACGAGCGAGCGAGCCGTGGCGAAAAGAGCGGTTCGCTCCTGAGCGCTCAGGAGCGAGCCGGATCTCTTGAAGAGCGACGGAGCCGTGGCGAAAAGAGCGGCGCGCTCAGGAGCGAGCCGGATCTTTTGAGCCGCTCTTATGAAGAGCGAGGGAGCCCTGGTTCAGTAAGTGAGCGGCGGTTCTTTCGTTCTTCAGTCGAAGGCGAGGGGGTGAAGGCGACTCTTGCGAGGAAGGGTGGGAGGGCAGTTGTTTTCTCATACCGCTAATAGATGGCGCGGAAGTCGCACCCAGCAGAAGACCCGGCTCTGACGGAGGGCATCAGCACGGCTCTCTGAACGCGAGAGAACCGGCTCCCTTTCTCCAAAAGAACCGCCGCTCATTTTTACTGAACCACCGCTCACTCGCTCTTTAAAAGAGCCGCTCACAAGATCCGGCTCGCTCCTGAGCGACCCATCTTTACACCTCACGCTCAGGAAGATGAAGTTATTGCGACATCTCACATAAAACAAGTTAGGCCTATTCCAGGTTCCTCAAGCAAAGACACTATATACTAGCTCAGTCAATTCTGATTCACAGGATACCTCAAACATAGAAATTGATGTGAGTGCACAGAAAAGGAGGTTTCTCCCCTGGAGAATACCACTTTACGCTTAATTTGTAAATCTAAGAAAATCCTATCTGAAGTCAACCCAAAATCCAATATTTTGGAGGAGGCAGTTGCCTCTGCGGTGCTCTCATCACCGAAAGGTAGATGAGGGTACTACAGTGGAAGTGCAGATCAATATTCGCTGCTTCTACTGATTTAAACGTTCTATGTTATCAACTTGTCCAGATTTAATTCTACTGCAAGAAACTTGGTTATCTCCTGAAAAAATGTCACAGTTTCGCCCTAAGGGCGAAGCAATGAATGCGATAGCAACACAGCAATGTCATACGAAGTAAGGTGAGCAGCCTTGGTAGCAATATGAATTGTAGTAAACATGAGCTGATTAAGTAAGCAGGTGTGCTGCGGCGTAAGTAGACCGACATGAAGAGAGACTCGATGACCACGAGAAGGCGCGTGTGAAACGGTGGTGTTGATGAGAAGCGCTTACCGTGGGCAGCGCGTGCGAAGGGACACACCTGTAGTGCTGCACTGCCGATCTGGGCAGCATTGCATGTGTAGCGTGCGTTGGAAAATGTGGCCCGACTATTACTAACTGAATGAACAAGCGTGGTGTGAGCGCGCACAAACATGAATAGATCACACTGAATGACTGCAGCCAACGACTGTCAAAACGCTGGCAGCGAGCGCATACGCCGCGCAGCGGGCGAAGGTACGTGCGGTCTATCGCTTCAACGGAAACTGAGCGGCGAATGCACGGCGCATAAAGGTCAAAGCCGTGTGGAGATAAGAGACGGTGCGGTCTAACGAACGACGAGCGCGGTTGTTGGCAGTGTAGAAGTGCGCCCCCCCCCTCCCCGCTCGCTCCGGCGCTGGCTTCCCGCTTCCTTGCTTGCGCGTGGGAGAGATAAGAGACTGTGTGACGAGCGACGAGCGCGGTTGTTGGCAGAGAAGTGCCCCCCCCCCCCCTGCTCCCTCCGGCGCTGGCTTTCCGCTTCCTTGCTTGCGCGTGGGAGATTGAGTGCGTTCGCTCTACGTGATAGCGCGCGTCCCCGCACGCTTCCGCTGGGGCATACGGCGCGCGGCGAAGATTTTATCTATACGGAACCTCACGGCGACGGCGACGGCGACGCAGACGGCAGAAATCCGGTTGAAGTGTCCATATAATTGCTATCGCAATAAAATTATTTGTTTATGTGATTTTAGATCGTTTCGCCTAGATCGTCCGTCTAAAAGAGGGGGCTTGTTAATTATGGTATCAAGCAAGTTTTGCCACGGGGCAAATATATCGTTCCAGTTGATGTCTCCAGAATGTGAAATTTTTACTCTCCCTGGCAGTAGGCCTTTTTCGGTGGCTAATGTATATTTTCCTACGGGTGTGCAGGATACACGCCCACTAGACTTAGTTCTGGCAAAATGCGGTAAAGAAATTGTATTGGCTGGAGACTTCAACTCGCATCACATATCCTGGGGAGCCAGATCAGACCAGTGTGGCAAGCGCCTGTGGGACAGGGCAACAAGTAATAATTTTCCATGTCAAAATTCGGGATCAGTTACATTTCTTCGTGGACAGTTTAGATCTGTGCTAGAGTTTAAATTTTCGGGTCCAGGTCTTTCGATATACTCATGGGAAACAGTGGATGTTGGGACAAATAGTGATCATGTTCCAATTAAGTTTGACGTTACAGGTCCACAATCCACCGTGGAGGCTCGAATCTACTTATTTGTGGATTACCCTAGATTTAAAAAAATGTTTGCAGACCACTTTCAAATCAACAATTGAAAATAATGCATTGAACGCTGAGAGCTCAATGATCAACTTAGAGACTTCGCGCAAAAGATCAGAATTCCAGTTAAAAGCTAGCAAGAACCCTACTTCTACGAGTTGGTGGAATGACGACTGCTCGCGGGATTACAAGTGACGGAAAGCTGCGTGGAAACAACTCATGCAGAACCAGTCTCCAAAAACTGGAATAACTATAAATGTATGGCTGGAACGTTTAAAAGAACGGTCTATAAGGCAAAAGATGATTACAATATCCGACATTTTGAATTTGTTTCAAAGTAAAATAATAAGCGTGCACTGTTTCCGTTTTTAAGATTACAAAACATTAGTCCACGTTCCTTGAACTTGGAGTCAATAGTTTTAACCAAGAGTGACAAAGCAGAATCTCTAGAGCTAATTGCGAAAGGTTTGGCGATCCGATTCTCGACCTGTCTTCCCTCCTCTCCTGAGAGACAGGGCACATTTGAAGATTTCAAAGAGATTTCTTTGTCAGAATTGTCGGAAGCTGTTTCAGGTGTACCAGCTGCAGCCCCAGGTCCTGATGGACTCACTACTAAGGTGCTTAAACTTCTGTTTCACGTTGCTCCCAACGTTCTGTTGGATACTGTAAATCACTCAATACAATATGCTTGGATCCCTCCTGCGTGGAGAATCGCAAAGGTGATTCCACTGCTCAAAGACCAAAACAAAGGGTATGTACTACACAATATTCGGCCGATCTCTCTAACATCAAGTATTGTAAAATTGATAGAAAGATTATTATACACCCGCGTGATTGAATTTGTGACCACAAGGCAATTATTGAGCCCCTGTCAAATTGGATTTAGGCCAGGGATGTCAATCTGGTGCGCACACGTCGACCTAGAAAGCAGAATTCAGTTAGCTCGCTACAACAACCAGTGTGCAGCTCTAGTTGCATTAGACATTTCAAAAGCATACGATAGTGTGGAATATCCTGTTTTAACAGAAAGGATGCAGGAAATTTGATTACCTGATTACTTCGTAACGTGGACTGCTGAGTTCTCGCAGGGCAGGGAGTTTTACTGTGCGCAAAGTGGAATTGCATCCGGAAAATTCAGACAAACACGCGAGGTTCCACAAGACTCAGTGTTATCGCCGCTTTTGTTTAATATTCCTAAGCTTCATTCCTTGTCATCAGAATGTATGCACGTACGTTTACGCTGATGATATAGCGTTTTTTTTTTGCTTCGGCAAATGATATTCAGTCACTGTACGAGTACTTACAGGAATACTTATGCGAGTTGGAAGCTTGGCTGGATTGTCCACTTGTCCCTTAATGTAAAAGAGAGCGCTGTTCTTGTCTTTCCGGTACAAAACCCATTTATGATATCCCTTTCGTACCGCTATTCCACTATTCCACAAGTGGAAAAAGTCAAATATCTAGGAATTGTTTATGATGGAAACCTTAACTGGCGTCAACATATTGAAAATATAACTTCAAAAGCTTCCCGTGCAATGGGGATATTGAAAAGGATTAGCAATAATCAATGGGGCATGCGCAGAGACACACTTATG
Source organism: Dermacentor silvarum (assembly GCF_013339745.2). Lineage (NCBI taxonomy): Eukaryota > Metazoa > Arthropoda > Arachnida > Ixodida > Ixodidae > Dermacentor > Dermacentor silvarum. The sequence continues at coordinate 186,808,833 of NC_051158.1, forward strand.
ATGATTTACCGCATGTATATCCGGCAAATACTAGAGTTCGGCTGTGTGTTATTCTCTAGCTCATCTGCTTATGAACTACGTCCACTACTTTTGCTGGAAAGGGAACCACTTCGCTTCCCTTTCCTTCGTCTGGGGCTGCCAAAGTTTGCAGCAAATGCCGTGTTCTACAAGGAATCACGACTTCCTTCCCTAGAAATGAGATTTGTAATACTCACTGTTCAAAAATTCATAAGGCTCTGTGAATCTCCAATAAGACGATCCCAGTCGATATTATTAGTCAACCAGCTTTACTTTTTGGAGTCTTGTGGCCTCGGTTTCACACGCCACAGGTAAATAAAACGGAATCGTTATTGAGTCCGTGAAATGTACGCTTAAATGATATAATCACGATAAGCACTATCCAAAATTAATTGGTCATTAGTTATGATAATATACACCCCAACCATGCGAAACAACTTACCTGGCATATTCTTAACGGCTTACTCGAAGATCACTTGGACAAGCTTCAAACAAATGTAATTATACCTACAGATGCTTCGCAGAGTGAGGAAAAGGCCGGGGTTGTAGTTTTTCATCGCCATTAGATTGCTCTTTTTCCGTGCGGCTCCCCGACTACATTCCAATTCCTAGCGGAATTCCTAGCTGTTGTCTTAGCTTTGCGTAAGCTACAGCCTCCCACAACAACCGCGGTAGTATTAAGAGACTCTTTATCCTTGCCCACCTCACCTACTGTTCCAGGCGAGTCGTATATAGCAAAAAATTTGCAATGATTGGTTCCAAGTAATTTGCGGAATTTGCGATTAGTATGGGTGCCTGGTCACAAAGGCATTTATGAATGAAGCGGCAGATAGCCTGGCAAAGGCTTCTTTCTATTACAGGCCCGGTGTGTTCCCTTCTTCCAACGACGGGTTTCATAACGTCTGCCAGGTTTCGAAGATACACCCTTATGGCATCAAAATCAGAACTAGCATCATCCACCGAACGCCACCACTTACAATTCCCTTGCAGCAGGAACTTTTGCAAATCCAGACAAACAGAAGTGGCATTAACATGGCTGCGATGTCTAGTCCCCTGCCTAAATTTCCACATGCACCGATCTGGTCTGGTGATTTCCCCTTTGTGCCATTTCTGTAACGCATTAGAAACGATCGACCATTACTTGCTGGACTGCCGGCGTTTCTCCTCCCAAAGAAAAAGGACATTGCACATTGCAATGCGACAGCTCGGCCTGCCATTCAACACTCCGGAACTGCTTTCTTTCGGAACTTCTGTGCTTGGACACTCACACAGGAATGTATGCATGGACATAGAGAAATTTGTTCTTGAATCACGCCGATTTCATTGTTAAGCATATTATTCCATTTATCGTTACCCTATTGCCTCTTGTACTAGTATCTATACTTTTTATATATTTATTGTCAACTGAATCGCCTTATAATTTATTCGCTTTATTATATTTACCAAAATTAGACATTTGCTAAATTTATTCACTTAGCACATATATTAAATCTGCCCGACTCTTGGCCGATCCCCGTGAGTGGGTATGCGCCAAAGATGATAAGGTCATCATCATCATCATCATCGTGGCTGTCCACCATCTTGGCTACTGTTTCTCTCACATACTGTAAATACAGTGTAAATAGTCCCGCCTTGTGGCATTTTACATAACATCTTTGTGGTGGAAGTGCTGGGCAGTTCTCTGTTTCGATCACGGAGCTCCGCCACGGCCGCCTCATGAGGCTTGCGACCATGTCAGTCGGTGTAGGCACATCGTCTTCACCCCGTGCCCCTCCCGTGGCTCCCACCTACATCGTTCTGCCTCCTGTCGCCTGTGAGAAGTTATCTTGATACACGGCTCCTTACCGAATCATCCGCCAGGTCACGGACGTCACCTATGAGATTGTTCCCGCCTCTCCTACTTTACCGCCTGCGTTCGCTCCCAGTGACATAGTTCACGTCAGCAGACTCAAAGCCTACCGCCCTCCTTCTAACGACAATGTGTGAAGTGCGCCGAGACGGCGCTTCCACCGCCGGGGGTAATGCTACCAGGGAGACATTCAGCCTGGGGCAGATGAAGAAGACGGTTCTCTCTGGTGCTGGTGTCTGACCACCATCTTGGCTACTGTGTGTCTCACATACTTTAAATACAGTCTAAATAGTCCCGCCTTGTGTTTTACGTAACAATATTCTAAATAACCCTCAGTTGGTGTCATGGATTTCCGGTTTCCTCTCTCTGCGTTCCCAATTCGTGTGCTATGATTCTGCGGATTCACCTGTAGTCGACATCACCTCAGGATTCCCACATGGATCTGTACTTGGCCCTCAATATTCTTATTGCTAATAACGACCCTCCGGACCATGCTACTTCAAAGATACGTCTCTACGCAGTGTTAGGTACAGACTAGTTAGCTCACTCGCTGATTATCATTGCCTAAAGGATACCATTGTTTCATTTTGAGGCAGGTGTGCTACCTGGAAAATGAACATCAGTTTTAATAAACTGTTTTGTCTTTTACTTACCGACACACGCCCGTACGTTTTGATTATATTTGCAACGGTGTACCACTAACTAGAGTTTTTCAATACAAATATTAGGCCTCATTTTTACACCCACCTTGTCTTGATCCAAACATATAGATTACATATGTAGTAAAGCGTTAAAAAATTCGGTTACATCCGCCCGACCTTGTCTGCTGCTCCAAAGGGCACTAAATTAGTGGCATACAAAACACTGATTCGTCCAATTTTCGAATATGCTTCCTCCTTATGGAACCCGCATAAGCAATGCTAAATGAATTGTATTGAGTCGGTCCACAGGAAGGCTATTTGTTTTGTTTACCGTCGCTTCAGCCGAGACTTTTCACCGTCAGCAGCTCTTTCTGAATTATACCTCCAGTTTATTTCCAGACGGCGGTACATAGAATGTCTGAAGATTTGCTATTCATGTAAGAACTCTCTTTGTCACCGCTCAGATCCCTCCTTTTAAGCACCTGCTTGCCTGACCTCATCTAGAGCTTATAATGCTCTAATATCAGACCACTCCATCCACGCACTAGCACTTTCAAATACAGTTTTCCCCCCGCATGATTGAACACAGAATTTGTTACCTGCCGAACTTGGTTTGTTACCAATTTCTGAGTTTTGAAATGCTATTGCTGATGTATAGTTCCCTTACATTTTCTACTTTTATGTTCCTGTCTCTGCATATCGTAATTAGTTTTACTCAAATGTACACCCGCTCCTGCCATAGCCCTATCGGGCTGCAGTATATATACATAAATGAACATATAAGTATACCGAATCCTTCAGGTTGTTTCAAATGAGACAGAAAAGTTCAATTGAGGACTGCTACGATTAATTATGCAGCAGAGGCAGCTGTTCCTGGGCGGACGCATCATAGAGCGGAAAGCTTTTCCTCCATAATTATCAGTTATTCATTACGGATACCTTACTAGGTGGCCTGTACGCGATACTGTTATCTATATTTAGTCAGAAAATTAATATATTTACATTCGGCACCATATTACTGTTTGGTTCAAACAATATGCGGGGCTGTAGTATCCCACTTATTTCCAATATCATATTCAATACTCTAGTTGGCTCTGGTGACTTGCTGCTTCCTTTTCTTATATCTGGCATTGTCATGCTGCATCGGGTAAGGAATAGCACTGTTCTATCATTTATGGGGCTACTCATGTGCTGACCAAACATACATTCGAAACTGTATTATAGCACTTAAATACACCTGTAAATGGACGATTCCAAATTATGTTAATTGGACCTCCTTTTTATCTTTTATTTTTTTTCAGCGGAAGAATTCACGCAAATTTATATTGCTGTGTTTGTTGTTAACCTATTTGATACTCGATTTAATATTCGGTGCTCGGCTTTCCTCGAATGTTTTTACTCATTTCTATTCAGCAATTTTACTATTTGTTTACCCCAAAGTTACGAAAAAGATACTTAACTATTTTCAAATGTGCCGCAATATCTTCCACATTGTTAATTCCCAGCATCGGTATCAGTCGAATATGGTCCATGTCGTTTTACTGCGCGTTACAGAAGCGTCTATGTTTTTGGCTCATGGCGCAAACGCTGATAACAGTCTTGTCGCTACGCTTTACAGAGCCTTCTTCATCGAGACGGAAGGCACAGCACCCGCCTAAAGCGCCATGCGCGACCTGATTCAGAGGGCTCCTCATCTTTTATAGCCAACTTTCTTTGCGTACTATTCCATGGTTTCGTCAAGTTGGTCAGTGGGTCGGGTTCCTTCTGGATAGACCTGCTATTCGTTTAAAAATGAGCACGCCGGCGACGAGATCGATTCTCTGCCTCCCAACGCAGCAGCCGGATGCTCTAGTGACTAGGCCACGACTGCTTCTTAACGCGATAGCAGCGATAGCAAAGCGTTAGTGAACAAAATTGAATTTCTCACAGTGAAACCCGTCAGAAAAATGGCAAACGCAGGACTGTAACCACAAGCTACAGACATGGTGGCGTCGGATGTAATTTGATGTACGAGCAAACATAATTCTGATACAACGAAACTTAAAACACAAAACCTCTTTTCAGCATTTCTACCAGTGTTGCGGAATGGGCGCCCTCCAATTCATTCCCAGTTCCATTACGGGGAATTAGAATTTGCCCACAATTCCATTCTTTTCAATTCCCTCGAATGAAAAAATCGCCCATTCTACTCCGCGAATGGCCAGGCAGTTAAATTCCATTCCTGTAGTTCCTCACTGTAGAAAGGACACCTCGATAGTTTTATCGAGGTTACGTATGAACGCACCATAAAGCTGATGTCATCAGACGCGTTATGAAACTGCAAAATACGCGAAACACGTTACCAAGGTCGAGGGAAAGTAGCTTGGTGACATACATGGTACAGTACAACCACCCTACTAATTCCCATAGGGGCAGTTCTCCCGCACATATACAGTATTTTCAAGGTCAGCATGTTTTAACGGCTTGTGATGTTTTAATATTGTTTAATGAAGTGTATGTGTATGAAAACTTTATTGGGTCCTGAAGGTCAACCCTAGGTTGACGCGGGACGCCTCCTACGTTGGGACTGTCAGGCCGAGCCATTCCAGCCACATCGCGGGCCTTTTGGCTGCGCGTAATTGGTCAGGAGTGATTCACTGTGTAGCATTTGCCGCCACCATTATTGTTTGTTGTCACAGTCTGTGAAGACTGCGGGGCACTGCCAAAGCATTTGGTCAAGAGTAATGATGCCATCACACTTAGTACAATTAGTTGGAATTTTCCCTCGCCGGATAAATCCTGTTAATAAAATCTGGACTTGGGTATGTCCTTGTCTGTAGCAAACGTAATGTGACCACTTGGGCTCTGCAAAGCTTACCGTGTGGCATTGGGTATTCCCTTCTGCTTAAATAAGAATGCTTCGCGATTTCATTATAGGTTGATAATCGATCCCTGTGTTCCCAGCGTGAAGTGTACGTTGCTCAGTCTTGAAGAGCACGGCTAGAAAGTCATCGTGCTGTTTCATTTACCACCTGATTGAGGTTTCTTCGAGTTCCGTCCACCACTCCCAGATGTGTAGGAAACCAGCGGATTTCAATCCTCTCACTGTTTACCTGGTTGCTATCCGTTTCACATGTCCGTTAGTAAAGTTGCGTATGGCTGTTCTAGAATCGCTGTAAACATGTGTTCACCGATTTGCCCGGATGGCTAAGGCGATTGCTACTTGTTCTGCTACCGTTCGGTTCCTTGGTATAGACTGTGATCGCATCCCTTATGTTACCTTACATGCATTTTTAAACATAAACGGGCGCTTAAACATAAAACATCAAATACTGCAAAATATTGAAAAACATTTATACAGGGTAGGTTTATTTCTGAACCTGCGTAAGGCGTTTGACAGTGTAAATCATGTTATGCTTCTGTCCAAACTTTATGATTACGGTATATGTGGTACGGCATTAGATCTGATGAGGAGTTACTTAACGGATCGTTATCAATGTGTTTCATTTAATCAGGCGACTTCCTCACTTCTCAAAATACAGACTAGCGTACCACAGGGATCCCTGTACTTGGACCTGTACTATTTATTCTTTATATTAATGACCTTCCATGCATTTCTTCCTCACCTAATACCATAATGTACGCGGATGATACTAATGTTTTCTTTGCAAACTCTTCCCTGCAATGCATAGAAAAAATGAATGACTACTTGAATGTATTATCTAAATGGCTGTACATAAACAAACTTCAATTGAATGTCAACAAAACTAAATCTATCATATTTAAACCAATAATAAGTCATTGCTTGTTAATATCAATGTTCTATTTCAAGCAAAGAGGATTGAACAAGTAACAACGCAAAAGTTTTTGGCGGTATGGTTTCAGGAGAACCTCGCCTGGGACAATCATGTCAACAAGCTGAGCAATGATCTTAGTAAAGGCTGTAAAGGCTGTAAAGGCTAGTAAAGGCTTAGTAAAGGCTGTATGCATGTGTACCAATACTAATACCATTATGGCTCAAGAAAGCAATGTATTATGCCCTTTTTACTCGACCCTAACTTATTGTGCCTTGATATGGGGAACAACAGCAAAAAATGTCACAGTTTCGCCCTAAGGGCGAAGCAATGAATGCGATAGCAACACAGCAATGTCATACGAAGTAAGGTGAGCGGCTTTGGTAGCAACAACACGCAGAACTGTTGTCGACGCCATCGGCGTTTGCCCGCGTTCGCTCAAAATGCGTGCGGCGTTGGTGACTGTTGCCGGAGCCTCTGATATAAATAGGCACTGCGTGCCGCAGCTAAACGTCGCCTCCCTTCCCTCCCCCTCCCCCACGGCCTCTCGCTCGTTGGAAGAAGGCGCGTTTGCTCTACATACATGGTGATTGTGAAGGAGAACAGAGACGCCTACTTCTGCAGCCCTTAAGCGAGCACGGCGCAGAACGCGCGTTTGTTCTCTGCCGTGCGTTTCACTCCCCGTGAAAGACGCGCCCCTCGCGCCCTTTCACTCGCACATACAGCGTTCGGCGCGCGGCGACGATTTCTTCTCCAAATGACGTCATACGGAACCTCACGGCGACGGCGACGGCGGACGGCGACGACGACGGCGACGCCGACGGCAGAAATATGCTTTGAGTGTCCAATATAATTGCTATCGCAATAAAAAAAACACAGACTACATCTTGTCAGCTACCCATCTTTTCTCATCGATACCATTACGCAATCAAATCAGTACAACACCATTCACGCGTACTAACTATGGACGGCAGGGTCTAAACTATCAAATACCTAAGCTACTAAACATCGTTTGAACAAAAAATTGATTTTTATGCACGCCATTTTAAAAGAACGTATAAAAACTTTCTCTTACATTCTCAAATTCATTATAAATAAAATGCTATTGCCTAACATTTTGTTATGCACTGTATATGTATGTTTCTATCTGCACTGTAATGTGAAGTACATGCCAATAATTTTTTTCAAGCATCGAATGTATATTCATGTAATATTTATATAAATATATCTTGTTTGTTTTATTTTCTACATTGTACTCACTCGTTTGTTGTGCTGTATTTGCTTTTAATATTGTTACGCGCAAAGGAGTCCGTTTGTTAACCTTACAGATGAAGGGGACGTTTATTTTAAGTCGCGAAGGTGAGTGCAAGAGCGGCTGGCTGGTTGATGCACTCAGCGTCGTCCTCTTTCTCTTTTCCAACCCGGGACCAGAAGCACGTTCACTGGTCCTCGTTTTCCTCACGCGTAACATTCCTCCCGTCGCAGACGAAGCCCACCGGGCGAGCCATCCATTTGAAGAGTTTCAAGCGGGCGACAGGGACCACTTGGGTCTTGGCAGTTTCTTCTACCACTCACCATGAGGCGAGCTCTGTTATAGGTGAACTTCCGTGAGTCTGTTAATAATCACAAACGGGCCATCGTAGGTGGCCAAAGCTTTTGGCATAACCCGCGTTTCCGTACTGGAGTCCACAGCCAGTACTAAATCACCGGGCGATAGATTACCGGACGGTGGCGAATGTCGTAGCGGTGCTTTTGATCGTCCTGCGATGCGCAAACGAGCAATACGACGAGCTTCTTCGGCAAGGCAGAGTCTCAGCGACAGTGGGATTTCGTGACAGTAGAAAGGGAAAACAGTGTCGATGCGTACCGGGGTGGCCGTGCGTACAGCAGGAAGAAAGGGCTATACTCGGTAGTCTCATGTTTTGGCGGTGTTGAACGCGTACGTGATAAAGGCAGTACGTCATCCCAGTTCTTCTGGTCGGATGAAACATACATAGCTATCATGTTTACAAATGTTCGGTTGGTGCGCTCCGTAAGCCCATTCGTTTGTGGATGGTACGGTGTCGAGTGACGCAAGTGGGATTCACACAACCGAAGCAGTTCCTCCACGACATCCGCTGTGAATTGTCGTCCACGGTCGCTGATGATCACGCGAGGCGGACCATGTGGCAGGATGACATATTTCAGCAGGAATGTTGAAACGTCATTGGCAGTGCGGAGGGCACGGCCACCGTCTCGTAGTAGCGTGTGAGGTAGTCGACGGCAAACAACTATCCAACGATTTCCCTTGGCTGATTTCGGAAAAGGGCCCACGAAGTCAATGCCCACTTGTTGGAAAGGCGTGCTTGGAGGCGGGATCGGCTGCAGGAGACCGGCTGGACCAGCAGATGGACGTTTGGGGCGCTGACACTGCATGCAGCTGGCCACATACGTTTCAACAGACTGTCGCATTCCAGGCCAATAAATCGTTCCTGAATCCGTAGAGCGTCCTCGCCGAACCTAAATGGCCAGACGTAGGGTCGTCGTGCATAGCACTCAGGATCGCTATGCGAAGGCTCTCCGGCACCACTAGAAGAAAACGTGCGCCTGTGACGGAAAAGTTCTTGTACAGGAGTCCATCACGTACGCAGAAATCGTGTGCTGTAGTAGAGGTGGTCGTAGCGGTGAAGAGCGGTGTTAATTTAGCGTCCTTTCGCTGTTCGGCTTTGAAACAGTTGAAGTCTGGAAAACGCGGTGACAGAGAAGCCACAAGGTGATCGAAGTCGTTGGCGTCACAGTCCGTAGGGCTAAGTGGCATACGCGAGAGGCAGTCCGCGTCAGCGTGTCGTCGACCACTCTTATAAGAGACGCTGAAGCTGTATTCTTGCAGTCGGAGCGCCCAGCGCGCAAGGCGGCCACAAGGGTCACGAAGATTTACAAGCCAAGACAATGAGTGGTGGTCGGTGACAACTGTGAAGGGGCGTCCATACAGGTAAAAGCGAAACCGCTGAACCGCAAATATTACCGCGAAGCATTCTTGCTCCGTGACAGTGTAATTCTGCTCAGGCCTACTTAAGGATCGACTTGCATATGCGATCACGTGTTCCCAGTCACCATGGTGTTGAACTAGGACGGCACCAATACATATGTCACTGGCACCCGTATGGAGTTCCGTCGGAGCTGAAGGATTGAAGTGCTGAAGAACAGGCCGTGACGTCAGCAGAAACTTCAACTGACGAAAAGAAGAGTCGCACTCCGGAGTCCACTCAAAGAGGATACCCTTTCGTAGCAGATATGTCAGCGGATACGCGACGTCGGCGAATTTAGGAATAAATAGGCGGAAATAGGAACAAAGCCGCAGAAAACTACGGAGCTCCTTGACAGAGCGTGGTACACTGAACGCTTCAACGGCTGCTGTCTTCTGGGGATCAGGGCGGATGCCGTCCTTATCGACGAGATGTCCAACCACAAGGGTTTGGCGGTCTCCGAAGTGGCATTTCTTGGAGTTTAAAACTAGGCCAGCGTTCCTGATGGAGTTCAGGACAATATCCAGGTGCGAGTTGTGTTCGCTGAAGGTGCGGCCAAAGATGACGACGTCGTCGAGGTAACACATGCAGATGTTCCACTTTTGGCCGCGCAGAATAGTGTCCATAAATCTCTAGAATGTTGCTGGAGCGTTGCACAGCCTGAATGTTCTCACATTAATATCGAAGAGCCCGTCAGAGGTCACGAAAGCAGTCTTTTCCTTGTCCTCAGGATGCATCGGAATTTTCCAGTAGCCGGATCGTAAGTCTACTGAGGAAAAGTAAGAGGCGGAATGAAGGCAGTCTATTGCGTCATCAATACGTGGGAGTGGGTACACTTCCTTTTTTGTTACAGCATTCAGCCGGCGATAGTCGACGCAAAATCTTAAAGATCCATCTTTCTTTTTAACAAGAATCATTGGAGCTGCCCACGGACTCGCTGACTCTTGTATGACTGCCTTTTTCATCATTTCGTGCACTTGTTCGTTGATAATCTGGCGCTCTGATGGTGAAACGCGATTTGTCTTTTGTCTAATCGGATTTTCCGAACCCGTGTTGATGGTATGGCGTGTTCGAGACGCGGTAATTGCAGGCACTTTGTCCTTCTGCGCGAAGTCGAATACCGAAACGTGCTTCGAAAGCACACCCACTAACGTTCGGCTTTCACTTGTGCTGAGCGATTTATTTACCATCACCAAAAGGGCCGTTTCCGAACTGTGGCCATCAGGTTCTTCCGGCACTTCTGTAAGTTCAGCCACTGATAAAGACGCGTGTTCCCTGACGAAGGCTAATTTCAAGCCGTTTCGTAGTATAACGGGCTCCTGAGAACAGTTTACGGTCCATAAGCCAGCGCGTCCGCCTTTGATCGACACTACACAATGTGACACCAACCCATTCTTCTTCACACAGTTAATGTGCAGCGGTTCTACGGTAGCATCGAAGCTGTCGGAATTGGCGCCGCAACAGGCAACGGGAACACAAACGGTAGATGATGCAGGTACGACCGTATCACCACAAACACACAATGTAGTTTCGCGATCTACAGGGTTCTCAAGGAGTCCTGACGGAATCTTACCACTTACGAATACCTTCCCTGTGCGCCAGTCGACAGTAGCACCACACTCCCGCAAGAAATCCATGCCGAGGATCACATCATGGGTCGACCGAGGAATAATTACAAACTCTGTGGGAATAACATGGCCTCCCAAAGACACGTGAGCACTACACACACCAATAGGTCGCAAAGGCTCGCCACTGACTCCACAGAACTTTAAATATTCGTCCCATTTAAACAACACCTTTCGCCCTAACACGTCTTTAAAAGAGACACTCATGACCGAAATTGTTGCGCCTGTGTCCACCAGAGCCATCACAGGCACATTATCTACAAAAACGCGCACTTTGTTTTTAAGCATCAACACAGGAAGTATTTCTGTCAGTAGCACATCTCCAGTGACCTCACCTCCATCGGCCGCGCTAGCTAGTTTTCCGGTGACGAAGGGGATGCGCTGCGACGTAGCGGTGAGGGAGAACGGGAAGCACGAGGACGCGGCGTGGGCGTCAAACTCCTGTCAGACGCTGGGGAGCGATTCCGGGGGCTGCGCGGCCAATACTCGTAGCCAGACGATGCGTGGGGTGACCACAGGACACCATGGGGCCGTTCGTAGGGCCATGAAAACTCTGAAGGCTGGCCATACCACGCGTTCATACGCTGGTTACAAAACCGCGATATATGACCCGGGACACCGCAAGAGTAACACACCGGGGGAGGTCTAAACCTTGGTTGTTCGTCGAAGAAGCGAATGTCATTTTCTCTTGTGTATTCAGTTGGTTCATGGCGGCTGTCATGACGATACATCGGGGGTCGAGAAGGCGTGCGCTGTGCGCGTCGGTCATAGCGTGGAGTCGGAGAGCGTGTTGTCATCCTAGACTGTGGGGCTGCGCTGTACTCTACGGTTGCTGTGCTAACCATCGGTTGCCAAGGGGCCGAATGTGGTGCTGTCATACCTTCACGCGACGTGTACATGCCATGGTGGTCAGCTGTTGAACGCGACATCTCATCGCGGCGGGAAAGTTCCTCGCGGACAATCTGTCGGATGGTCGAAGGAAGGTCGAGGCAAGGGCTCGTATCCACACTGGCAACCGTCGTAACTTTTGCCAACCGACCAAACTTTGGCGTAATCCGACGCATCTTGAGCGTTTCAAAAGTTCTGCAATGCCGAATGACGTCGGACACAGAACCTAGGCTTTCTTTAGCGATTAGAAAATTGTATACGTCCTCAGCCCCTCCTTTCAGGAAATCTCCTACTTTATCTTCTTCGGACATGCGAGCACTGACCACCTTGCACAGCTTTAAAACTTCCTCAATATACGTGGTGCATGTCTCACCTGGTAGCGGCGCCCGTTGCGACAGTGTCTGCTCAGCACGCTTCTTTTTGGAGTCTGAGTCCCCAAAACAGGCCTTGAGCTCTTCAACAAAAAGTTCCCACGTCGTAAGCGCCTCCTCGTGATTCTCGTACCACACGATTGCGGTGTCGGTCAGGGAGAACACCACATTGGTGAGCTGAGCGGTTGAATCCTACGCGTTGGACTTACTCACTCGTTTATAGTGGACGAGCCACTCGTCGGCATCTTCTCCCGCTTTTCCTCCGAAGGTGGGTGGAACTCGGTAGTACGGCACTGGACTGCTCGGCGCTGCCCTCGGAGCGGCTCCCTCTTCAGGCATGGCGAAGATGGTCACGGCAGATGGCGGGAGGCCGGCAAGTCGACGGCTTCGACGAAGATGCAGCAGTGACGGTTCCGTTGTTGTGAGCGCTTACCCAGCACCTCCACAACATTGTTACGCGCAAAGGAGACCGTTTGTAAACCTTACAGATGAAGGGGACCGTTTATTTTAGGTCGCGAAGGTGAGCGCAACAGCGGCTGGCTGGTTGATGCACTCAGCGTCGTCCTCTTTCTCTTTTCCAACCCGGGACCACAAGCACGTTCACCGGTCTTCGTTTTCCTCACGCGTAACAATATGTTTGCCGAACGCGCTTAGGAGCAAGAGCCTCTGTCAGGCCACATGGCCTTTAGATCTTGTTCCTCTTTCTGTAACAAAGAAAGAAATAAACTTCAACTTCAACTTCAACCTTGAGTGTCTACAACAACTGAGGTATACGCAAACACCACCTGCTGCTTATGTTGATTTATGTCTTGAAGGAGTGCCTTGGCCCTTGCCTTCCGTCTCTCGAGGTTATGTGTCGGGTGCATGTTCCTAGGGAACGGGGTCGTCTTAATTGTTTCTCGTAGTCCTGCTTGCAATTCTGGTAGTTCTCGTTTGTTGGTTTGGTTAATTTCTACACATATTTCTTCAAGTAGCGCGCTCCTAGGTCGTGTCCCCATTAATCTCTCCTGGTGGGCTACCTGTTGAGCCTCAGCCATACACTAATGCAGCTGTAGGTGCAATAATCAATCATTGGCCGTGCTGATATGAAGTCCTAGTGTAGTCTTTATAAGTCATCTGATTAGAGCATTTAGCTTGTTCTTATCAGCCTGTGTCCATTGTAGCATGCCTACCACGTACGAGAAGTGGCAAAAGGCGAATGCATGTACCAATCTTATGGCACTGCCTTCTCCTAGCCCCTTATGCTCGTTAGTAATTCTACGCAGCAGCCTAAAGACTTCTTATGACTTGTTAGATATATGTTGTATCATCCTGCGATTAGATCCATTCGCTTTCAGAAGTCCTAGCACTCTAATAGTCTAATGGCACCAATAGTTGTGATTTTTATTGCGATAGCAATTATATGGACACTTCAACCGGATTTCTGCCGTCGGCGTCGTCGTCGCCGTCGCCGTCGCCGTCAGGTTCCCCATAGATAAAATCTTCACCGCGCGCCGTATGCCCTAGCGGAAGCGTGCGGGGACGCGCGCTGTCACGGAGAGCGAACACACTCAATCTCCCACGCGCCAGCAAGGAAGCGGGAAGCCAGCGCCGGAGGGAGCTGGGGGGGGGGGGGGGCGCACTTTTACTCTGCCAGCAACCGCGCTCGTCGCTCGCTCGCACCGTCGCTTATCTCCACACGGCTCTGACCTTTAAAGATGCGCCGTGCATTCGCCGCTCAGTTTCCGTTGCAGCGATAGACCGCACGTACCTTCGCCCGCTGCCAGCGTTTTGACAGTCGTTGTCTGCAGTCATTCAGTGTGATCTATTCATGTTTGTTTGTGCGCGCTCACACCACGCTTGTTCATTCAGTTAGTAATAGTCGGGCCACATTTTCCAACGCACGCTACACATGCAATGCTGCCCGGATCGGCAGTGCAGCGCTACAGGTGTGTCCGTTCGCACGCGCTGCCCACGGGAAGCGCTTCTCATCAACAGCACCGTTTCACAGGCGCCTTCTCGTGGTCATCGAGTCTCTCTTCATGTCGGTCTACTTACGGCGCAGTACACCTGCTTACTTAATCAGCTCATGTTTACTACAATTCATATTGCTACCAAAGCCGCTCACCTCACTTCGTATGGCATTGCTGTAGCCCCGTTTACATGAATGCGACAGTAGCGCATCACATTTGCAAGCGCATTTGAGAAAGGCGATGCGACGCCGTTTGCATGTAGCGCATTAACTGTCGCTAGGGTGCCTCGATGCCCAGCGCCGCCGTCCAGGGTGGAGACAACCCCGCTGGCGCCGCCATATTGTGTCACACAAGCTGAGACTCAGCTACGCTTGCGTTCATAAATAGTGTTACTCGCGGCGCACTTCCAAGTGCTTTGCCTTGATGAGGATTTTTTTATCGGTATCGCATCTGCACATCTTTATAACCAATAGCCGTTAACTCGTCGAAGGTCCAAGACGTAAATGTATGGCGCCGGGAACATGCCCCAAGTTGCCTAATTCAATTTACATTTAATATGCTGTGTGTATGTTTGAAATACGCACTATTTTTTTTTTTTTTTTTTTGCGCTTCGATGCTTGGTATGTAAGGTTTGCGACCCCCTGTGTGTGGAAGTTTTTTTTTTTTCGCTGTTGTATTTTGGTTCACACGTCACGCCTCCTTTACCGTAGCCAGCCACTCGCGCACGGCGGTTAGTTTCCCTTGCGTTGCGCGTGCTCTTCGCGTTCGTTGCAATTATTTGACGATATCTACGCGCAATTTTGCTTTTTTTTGCCCACAAAACTGTGTGCTGACAGGATTAAGCTGGTGTAAAAATAACTGCGATGTGAAAATAATGTTTAGTTAGTGCTGTAGAGAAACATGTAACGTAACTTGTCAGTGTCAATCTTGCGTAGTACACAAAAGAAACCAAACGATGCACAAAATACATTTACTTATAATGTCTAGTACAATCAATCATGAAAGAGATATGTACATGAAAAATCATATGTACTGTGTGGCGCCTGAAGGTTATGTTGAAAGACGAGATAAAAAAAATTCGCAAGGTAGGCTCGACACACAATTCGGGATAGTGAGAATTTTTAAAAAATTTCTTCATTACACGGGTGGGTTCAAGTGAGTACATCAACCTTATTACACACAATATAAATCGAAAACAAGAATGCAAACAAGAAAACGCAACCGCGGGTAATATTAATCAAGATGTCCAGCCAGAATACATAAGCTAACATCAAATACGTCTCATCAGCCAAACACATCGATGGCGAGTACAGAACATTTTTAAATAACCATTAGAACACTGATGACTACATTGAAAAAATAAACAACACTGCATACATATCGCGTACAAAAACCGTAAATGAAACTAGGACAGTCAAATACAGATTAGCAATGTTTTTCACTTCGAAAATATAGTCCATGATGATGTAGGGCTGTTGACTTTAACAGACGGCGCCCATCCTGTCGATTTCCCTCGTACTGGTCCTCTTCAAAGTGTTTCTAAGTACAAGTAAAACAACAAAAGTGATTATTGATATGAAAAGTTGCCTTGTAAATACAGAGAACCCATTACAGTGCTTAAAAATTAATTTTCGCAGAAGTAATGCTGTATTACCTCGCTTCACACGTTTCGAAGAAATGCACAGGCTACAACAGACACCATGCCAGAAAGCGCCGAAACATTTTGGTCCCAGGATGCCCCTTAACTCTACTACACCTGGGCATACCGTGCACATGCATTTAAAGACCGTCAAAGTACCCAATACGATCGGGAATGAGCACGAATGACCATCGGCTTACGAGCACCACGCTACAAATATATTCGTCTAAAAAACCAGCTATATAACGTAACAACCTGAGGTCCGCAAGATATCTCCTGAGAAATCAGAGAAAATCACAATGTTTCGCTTACCACGTACAAAACAGCCGCTCTCCCCAGACGAAGAACTGCGTTCTTTAGTCCCAAATAACCAGTACCGAAAAAAGAAAAAAAAAGAAACAAGAGACACACACGATGTGTGCTTCCCGTGAAAAAGGAAAATATGTGGCTTACGTGACGATTCGTAGCTAATGTAAGACTATTTCGCGGCTAAGCATCTTCGTCAGTCCTTAAAATAAGGGTTCAGACTGCGCCCATCAAAACGAAAAAAAGCCTATGCGACGCGCGCTCGCAAACCATACGCTACTCAGACAGCATCGGTGCAGTGCTTACTTAGTTCGTGAGTGAACGTAGGTACGTGAGCGAGGATCAGAGAACACTTTCTTATTTAAATGAAAAACACGGTGCGGTAGTCTAAACATTCTTGACACTTACCTCGCAAATGCAGGAGTTATCCGTTGCCTTCCAGTGATACCACTTTACTTGGGCTTCCCATCTCTTCCTTCGCTCTGGGTCCCGGGGGAAGCGAAAACAACGCAGTCCTTTACGCGTCGATCCGGCGCACTTGGGAACACAACAGCCCGTCATGTCGACACGATGCACTTGATAGCTTGTCAGTCATGCGGCTGAACACTGTCAAGCAAGTAGAAGCGTCCGCGAAGCATCCGCGCGCACTGTGCCTCGAACTCAGCACCGGCACCAAGCAATCGCAACGGCTCGCTGTGACACAATATGGCGTCGCAGCGAGAAAGCGGCGGCGCGGGGGCGGTCAAAGGTTGGCACCACCCTGAACGGCGGCGCTGGCATCGAGGCGCCCTAACTGTCGCGAGAACGTAGCGCCACATGGTGTCGTATGAGGTAAGTGCAGCCCACTTCCGGCGTAACTGGTTTCCGGTAGTGGGCCGAGTGCGTAAAGGAAACGCGAGTTGACACTTACTCGTGTTGCGAAGTCCGAGCGGCCGCGAAGGTTTCATTGATGGTGCCGCGCCAAGTGCCGAGAGGAGGAGATATCCAGAGAGATCAGAAAAACGGTTTTATATACAAACGTACATATTTCACAAGTAGGGCTCCATGATATTGGAGCCGTCTACATGCTAACATCTTTGCAAGTTCTAGCGTTTATATGTCCGAGCGTCTCAAAACACTCAAGTCGCGCTTTTTATCCCTTTCGTTTCCCTCTTTCACTCGATGAGGGAATGCACTTTGGTTCTTAGCCAAAGACCATCTTCGACTAGTTCGTCATATCTCGCTCATGATGTGCCATCGTTTCCCGCCGGGCTCTGCCTCCAATCTTGCCTGATCGCCCCCGCACACAGGCAACGGTTGACACCTTGGGAACCAAACGTTGATGTCTTTCCA
Organism: Dermacentor silvarum; assembly: GCF_013339745.2. NCBI lineage: Eukaryota > Metazoa > Arthropoda > Arachnida > Ixodida > Ixodidae > Dermacentor > Dermacentor silvarum. The sequence continues at coordinate 186,826,232 of NC_051158.1, forward strand.
CGGGAATGCTTGACGCTGGCCCCTTGCAAGAATTAGTCGCCTTCCATGGCGGTCAGTTCGCGGAAGCCACCATTTCCAGGGAGAGCGGTGGCTATTGTCTTAGAAGGGGCTCCAGGTTGGCGCGTCACAGTCGGCGCCGGGTCTCGTCGTAGCTCGGGCGGGCGCTGGTGCTTCACGAAACACACCAAGAGCGACGTTGTCGTTTTAGCTACGCACGAGGCCGATGACCCATTGCAGTCTGGGGACTAATTGCACATCCATCAGTCCCAGGTGAGTGACGATGACACTTCGCGGCCGCGACAAGCGCGAAGAACACTTGATATGTTCACGACTGTCGATGAGGCCTCCTTTGTCCCGAAGGACCGCCAGACACAACACTCGCGAGCAACAGGACCGTGCGACGCACCTGCTTTTTCAGCCGCCATGTTTGTTTTGATGTCTCGCAGTGCGGCAGCGGCCACGCCGCTGGTTGGTTGACCGGTTGTAATCCCGCAGAGAATGCTTTCCCATAATTCCTGATGCGATACGCTCCTGTTTACATGCGCCGCTGAAATGCGCATTCTCCATCTCAAACTACCCTTGTTTGGCGCAATGGATGCGATACGCCTTCCTAGCGAATTACCTCGTTTACATGAGATACGATACGCTTGAAAGCTGATGCGATACGCTTCTGTCGTATTCATGTAAACGCCGCTAGTGTTGCTATCGCATTCATTGCTTCGCCCTTAGGGCGAAACTGTGACATTTTTTATCAGAGCGGTTCATTCCCATATCCTCAAGTATAGTTTCTGTGACAAGTGATTGTGTTGTGCTTTTCTTCAGTTTATCTTTGATAGTCTGTACTACCCGCTCTGCAGCCCCGTTAGAAGCAGGGTGATATGGAGGCACCCTCGTGCGACGGATGCCATTTCTGTTCAGGAAGTCAGCGTACTGGCTGTTGGTGAATGCTGGCCCATTGTCGGAAACAATGATGTCTGGCAGACCATGTTGAGAAAAGACAGTCCGGAACACAGAGATCGTGGCCTCTACAGATGGTGACGGAACAGGTTGAACTTCTACCCACTTGGAAAAAGCATCCACCATCACGAGGAAGTAGTGTCCCATGAATGGACCTGCAAAATCAACATGGATCGTGGACCAGGGATGCTATGCAGGATGCGCCGAGTTTCTCGTTCGCACGAGTTTTACCCGAGTTTGCTCGATGGCAGTCAGTGAACGGAGATAGCAAGAACGTGCAAAAACAGCAGGCAAAAAGAAATGTCGAGATAAAGCCGCGTATGACAACATGAGCGCACCCTGCGCGGCACAGTGCTTCCGCGCTTCAAGCACAGAAGACTGCGCAACAAAACCCGTCAGTGCCGCGTATTGTTATCAACGTATTATCACCATTTAGCAATACCGTGACTGTACCGCTGTCTATCTGCACACTTGCCGTGAGCCACTTGCCACGCCTTTCTAGGGCGCGTCAAGGGCGTGCCTCCTCTTTCGAGCATTATCTTTCTATCCTCCGTCGAATGCGAACAGGGCACATGCGGTGCATTGTTGCGCCTACACTTTCCCTCAATCGATTACGTTAAAATACAACAAATAAAATAATGAACATTTTATTTCTTAATGTATCGGTTTTTCGTTTCGAATACTATAAATTTGTGATGACAAACGGAGATCGAGGGAATTATTAAATTTTGCACTTTTTTTTTTTTTTTTTTTTTGCCGCGAGTGACGACAGTGAGGTGAAAGCTTCCAAGCGGATACATTCTAGAGAGTCGCACGCACGAGGGAGTTCATTCGGTGAGCAGTCGCCAGGGGCGCTGCAGCGCTATGTTCGATTAAGTAAGTCATGACAATGATCTGTCTATTCCCTGTCTATTGGGGGAATGGCAACGCAGCGCTGCGGCATGACTGTTCACCGCAGGTGCTTCACTGACGCGCCTATTAAAGCCGCCGCTTTACCAACTGAAACGACACTATAGCCATAGAGAGGGGAGCAACGGCTGTAGCTAGAACCTCTATATATAAAAAGTAGCGACACTCTCCTCCTCCGCCTTCCCTCCTCCTCGTTTCTCATTTCTTTCGCGCTCCTTTTTCGACCGTTGCACCGCCTACACCGCTTCAAAACACGTGCACTTGTTTATCTTTAACCGCTGATCAGATTCGACGATCGCCGACTGTGTTCGTCGCTATCGTCGAGCTCCTCGCCAGTCGGTAGACGCTTCTCGGGCGAAAATGGCGATGGAGCGTGGTCGTAAACAAACGCAGCCAGCGCCCGGGGGCTCGACGGTCCACGTGATGCCATTAGGCCAATACCGACGCGGCGTCGACCTCGGACAGGGTGTGCGAGGAGGCGGCGGCATTCTTCAAAGCGTGACGCTACTTTTTATATATAGGGGCTTTAGCTGTAGCCTGTCGCTTCAATGTGGCTGTACTGTATGCTAGGGTCCGTAGTGACGCAGCACAGTGAAAATGCACCAGTTTATCTGCGTGCGCGAAACCTCCGCGACGCAGTGCGATGAAGGAGAGTGCTGCCCAGCGACACAATACATTGCTTGTTATCGCTTGCATAGTGAAGGTGCCTCCGTGCGCATGTACGCAGAATTTGAGTGTTTTGTTCACTCCAATGTGCTTGCCGATTGCCTCTGCTGCTGAGCTAACAGCGATCGCAGATGGATATCGCAACGACAGTGCAGCAGTCGCATTTTGGCAGGTGAGGGCTTTTGTGTGGAGTTAGGAAATTAGACTTCGAACGCAGGAAGGTGTTGCAATTGTTTAGTGTGCCGTGCTTGTGATGAAGAAATGCCATCGCACTGGGTCTAGAAAAGCGAGAGTTTCTCGACGCCGACCGCGTTTGCGACACTGCGGCTCTGATACATCATGCACCGATGACAGAGCAGCCATCTCAAACGACAGCTGCGATGTGTTGTCCTTGGAAAACACTACGCACTGCTCAGCATCGTCGTACACCACGGCCCATCGACGCCTTGCAAGCAGTTACAGTGGCGTGCCGATAATTATTTCCTATGCGTTACATCGCCACAATGCAAGCAATGAAATAGTGTTGTGGGGCCATGGCAGCGCAAGAAGATACATGCATAAGCCAGCGAAAGTCGACGCTTCGTTTTATTGCGATAGCAATTATATGGACACTTCAACCGGATTTCTGCCGTCGGCGTCGCCGTCGCCGTGAGGTTCCCTATAGATAAAATCTTCGCCGCGTGCCGTATGCCCGAGCGGAAGCGTGCGGGGACGCGTGCTATCACGGAGAGCGAACGCACTCAATCTCCCACGCGCAAGCAAGGAAGCGGGAAGCCAGCGCCGGAGGGAGCGCGGGGGGGGGGGGGGGGGGGGGCGCACTACCACTCTGCCAACAACCGCGCTCGTCGCTCGCTCGCACCGTCTCTTATCTCCACACGGCTCTGACCTTTCTGCGCCGTGCATTCGCCACTCAGTTTCCGTTGAAGAGATAGACTGCTCGTACCTTCGCCGCTGCGGCGTATCCGCTTGCTGCCAGAGTTTTGACGGTCGTTGTCTGCAGTCATTCAGTGTGATCTATTCGTGTTTGTTTGTGCGCGCTCACACCACGCTTGTTCATTCAGTTAGTAATATTCGGGCCACATTTTCCAACGCACGCTACACATGCAATGCTGCCCGGATCGGCAGTGCAGCGCTACAGGTGTGTCTCTTGGCACGCGCTGCCCACGGGAAGCGCTTCTCATCAACACCACCGTTTCACACGCGCCTTCTCGTGGTCATCGAGTCTCTCTTCATGTCGGTCTACTTACGCCGCAGCACACCTGTTTACTTAATCAGCTCATGTTTACTACAATTCATATTTCTACCAAAGCCGCTCACCTTACTTCGTATGACATTGCTGTGTTTCTATCGCATTCACTGCTTCACCCTTAGGGCGAAACTGTGACATTTTTTTGATAGTGGTGTTCAGTACGTCACTGATAACAGTGCATTTTGCGTGTGTTATTTCGGCGGTCAAGATTGTTGATGCCTCTCCGTTCCGCACCACGTCGCTGTTGCCGAAAAATAAATTGAGTGCGGCCCAAACGTGGTGGGCGCGTGCACAAGTTACATGCCTCGCGTGGGGCGTCACCTATGCTTTTGATTGACAGGCAAACTCGTGCGAAACTCGTACATCGCGAAAGCCCCCTCGAGTTGAACTCGGGAACATGGCGGCGGCAGCAGCAGCCTGTGTCATTGCATCCAGCGGCAGCAGGCGCAATATGAGCGTCTGGACCCGTTCACCTACATGACCGACGTAGAGTTTCAGCGTCATTTTTGCCTTTCCAAAACGTCAGTGCGCTGGCTGTGTGACGAGTTAAGTGAAGGCCCTCGTCTTCGCCTATGCTTTCCGAGCACAGACTCAGACTGGTGTGACTAGGCTGCGGAGCAAAAGTTCGTGCGATCGCTTCGGCTCTCTCCGGCGTCAAGCGCTGTTCGTCCACCGCGCCCCAGACCCAGGCGAGGTCCGGTGGCGTCATCGGAGTACTGGGGCACCTGCGAGCACCTGGGGTTCAACCCGGACCAACCAACCTGCGAAGGCGAAGTGGTCACATTATATAGGAAGACTCAGAATGGACGCCGAGCTGCCTCCCGGTGAAACAGGTGCCGAAAGCAGTTTTCGCAGTTACACAGTACCGCTGCACGGCACGGGCAGAGAGGTGAAGGAAGTTACTTCGCCAACACGGACCGCCTCGGCCGTCCGAACGACCACCTCTCCAGGCGGCAAATTATTTGACTCACGCACTACGTGAGCAAAACCATAGACATATGGCTGTTGAAGGAGATGACTGGCGACTTGTTTCCTCTATCGGAACACGCCATCGCCGACTGTATGAACTACACCCGTGAGGTCGTGAGGGACGAGCTGCTGGCGCGACCTCCACTCAGTGGCCCCGGGAAGATAGCGCAAATTGACGAGTGCCTTATTCGCGGCGAGCAAAAGCACAATGGAGGCTGCCCAATGACGGGCGACAACGTTCCGCCGAGCCGCCAAAATTACGGCGGTGTTAAAGCCCATGGTACTTCGGCATGTTCTGCGCGACCAAAGGGGTGCTGCGACTTTTCAAGGTCTACCGACGAGGCGCCTTTATTGCAGCCAATGTTCAACCGGGGGCCATTAATATAGACGAATTGGCCGCATACAACTGTATCACAAATTTAGTGGATGCTAATGGGGCTATGCATCAATCTGTATTAGGAGACAGTCAACCACAGCGTGAACTTTGTGGACCCCATTACGGGCGTTCACACGCAAAGAATAGAAAGTTATTGTAAAAAAAAAAGTGAAGCGCCACCTCGTTAGCGGTGGGTACAGGGCAACTGCACCGATGCTGGAGTCCCACATGAGATGGATGTGGTGGCACTCAACGGCCAGGTGCGCTGCAATGACCCTTCTTGCGTTCGTTAGAAGCCAGGGATCACTCGGGCTACCCAGTATAAAGATTCTTTCATTCCTGCGGTTGTTAGAAGCCATCGCTCGGCGCTATCCAGTATGTAGGTGCATCATCAAGTAAAGAAAATAAAGCGTATTTTTCTGACCCTTGTATGAGTGGTTTCCGGCATTTCTCAGTACTTACACGGTAAGCGCGCGGCAAACTACTTCTGCGCTAGCCGACGCTCACTTCGTCTTGGCGCGAGCAACAAGCGATCTGTTTAAAGGCTAGTGTGAAAACCAGGCGCACACCAATCTGTGCTCGGAAATGCTAGCGCAAGCACGTAGCGAGCCGCGCCAATCCAATCCAGAGGGAGAAAAAAAAGAGGGCGAGCGTCCCCTCGTCACGAAACGTATTAAACTACGAATTAGTCTAATACACATTCAGTGTACATTTTGTAATCTTTAAAATGCTTATAACCCACGTTAATGTGACTAATAATATTGTACTGAATGCATTTATTTCATAACTTGATTGTGCCTGTAATGCACTCGGTGGAACGACAAACAAGTGAAAGAAGGCACGACCATGCACCGACCGTATCATCACGTGAGCTCCAGTTTGTCGACCGCCCATATGGCAACGCCCAAGGGTTGATAGCCACCCGGAGGGAATCTAGATAAACCAATGAAACTGGAAGCGTGCCGACGGACAAACTTCGTCCTGTTACCATTGGTTCTTTCATCTTGGGGCGTCGCCAGAGCTCGTGAAGATCCCGAGTTTCGCCAAACTCGGCGAATCCTGCATAGCACCCCAGGGATTGTTAGGAAATGGCCATGGCATAACTGGTACCCTCCGTGCTGACTTCTAGTGCGCTAGGCAAACAGGGCCGCTCCGCACCTGGTTCATCATGTCATTGTCGATTCCAGGCCACCACACATGGGACCTAGCAATCATCTTTGATTTCTCAATTCCAGGGTGATCAGCATGCAAAAGCCTAAGTACTGGGGATTGCAGGAACTTGGGAACAATGACACGGGCTCCCCACAAGAGGCATCCTTCATGCAGACTATGTACATTGGTCCTCGCAGTTTAAGGGCCCCAGTGTCCACCTTTCAGAATAGGACTCCCGGTCACGACAGCCTGAGCCACTTGTGACAGTATGGGATCCCTTGCCGTGGCACGTCTAACGACTGCAGGTGACAGGACATCAGGGTACGGTTGTTCTAACATGAAGACATTGGCAGGCGTAGAGTCGCGAAGCTCAGTTGCAGGAAGAGGTAGCCGGCTGAGTCCATCAGCATGGCCTAGTATACTGCCTGGCTTGTAGACGAGCTTGAATTGATAACTTGATAGTGTAAGTGCCCACCTGAGGTTTCTCGGTGATGCCTGGCTTGGCACACCTCGATTTGAACCAAAACGTCCTAACAATGGCTGGTGGTCTGTTACAGCAGTGAATGGCCTTCCCCACAGGTACTGATGAAATTTTCGGACACCAAAAACCAAAGTAAGACCTTCCTTGTCAGTCTGACTATAGTTCCGCTCAGCAGCAAGCATAGTACATGAAGCAAAAGCTACAGGTCTTTCGGTTCTATCTGCTTCGTTCTGTGCCAAGACTGCACCAACACTAAACGGTGACGCATCGCAACTGAGCACAAGTGGTTTCTCAGTACAGTAGTAACCAGAACAGGTGCATTTGACAAGAGCCTTTTACTAGTGATGAATGGTTGCTGTTTTCTCTTTCCCCCAGATCAACTTTTCCCCTTCAAGAAGCAGTTGATGCAACGGACGCAGTCTTGTTGAGATGTTTGGAAAAAACCGTCTGTAGAAATTAAACACGCCAAGATAGCTTTCAAGCTCCTTCACATTCTGTGGCTCTGGCGTATTGACGATGGCCTCTACCTTCTTAGGGTCGGGCTTTAGACCTTGCTTGCATATGAAGTGGCCCAGGTATTCCACTTCGGGAGCGAAGAACCACACTTCTCCAGCTTCAACCTGAGGCCCACTTCCCGAAGTTTCTGCAAGACAATCGTCAGATTCTCCAAATGGTCCTTGTCGTCGATGCCTGTAATAACAATGTCATCAAAGTACACAGCTGTTCCGGCACACCACGAAGCAGGTTTTTCCATCTCTCGCTGGAAGATAGCAGGTGCAGGAGAAACGCCAAATTTCAGCGTGTATACTGGAAGAGACACATGGTGTGTGTTGATGGTCACATATTCACGGCTTTCTGCATCCAGAGGTATCTGCTGGTAGGCGTCTCGCAGGTCAATTTTTGTAAACTTCTGACCTCCCGACATGGCTGCCCACAGCTCTTCAGCACGCGGAACTCGGTAGGTTTCCAAGAGTGACACAGCGTTAACTGTTTGCTTGAAATCTCCGCAAATTCTTAATGTGCCGTTTTTTTTTCTGAACAGGCACAATCGGCGCTGCCCATTTGGCTGTCTTCATGGATACAAGAATGTTCTCACGCTGCAACCTCAGGATCTCCTGCGTACGAAGTTAACCAAAGCGAGCAGTGGCCGTGGTTTGCAGAATTACGGCACTGCATCTGGAGGAGCACAAGAATTTTGACGGAGAACCCCTTGAACGTGCCAATGCCTTCTGAATCACCTCAGGAAAACGAGCAATCAACTCGCTGACATCGCTAACTTGGTTAATTTGTTTGAATCCGATGCCAATGCCTAAAGCGTGGAACCAGCTGCGCCCGAGCAATTTGGAGCAGTGCCACTCGTGAGTACAACGGAAGGACCCGTTCGTGCCCTTGTAACCAACGCAACGTTTGCCTTGCCCTTGACTTCCTCAAGCTTCCCACTAAACCCGCGCAGAAATACGTTTGATGGTTCTAGACTCACTTCTGGAAAGACATGTTGAAAATTGTTTGCTGGCATTACGGAGACGCTTGCACCAGTGTCCAAATCCATCGTAAGCGGCTTCCCGAACAGTTCCACGATGACAAGGAAGGGCCTCACAGTCGGCTCACCGCTTAAGTGCCACATGTGAACAACGTTAGCATCACGAGGAACACAAAGTATGTCGGCGTCGTCAATAGCGTTCACTGGCGCGGTACGTTTTGATCGGGGCGGGCCAGTCCTCACCGCAGACTATTTTCCTTCACGAATGTGTCGGCGTTTCACGAGTTGCAGACGACTGCCAAGTGCCCCATTTTCTTGCAGTAGTAACACTGCGACTTGCTGTGTCTGCATTGTGACGCTAAATCACTTCTGTCGCCACAGCGGTAACACGTCATGCTCTTGGCCGCGGACGACACCCGGTGAGTAGGCAAACCCGGTAAACTACTTGCAGTTGCCTGACACAGTTCACCGGCATTTTTTTAGCGGCTTCCATCGCCAGGGCACGAGTAGCCGCGTCTGAACCACTTCGTTGTTTATGCCACATACTATTCGGTCTCTCAGCATGTTGTTCAGTTCGGTTCCTAATTGCAGTGTTCAGACAAACACTTGAGAGCCGCAGCAAAGTCGCTGACTGCTTCTCCTTCGGAACGCACCCTCGAATTGAAGCGAAAGCGTTGCACTACGACGGATGGGGTGGGGGCGTAGTGCATGCCAAGTGCGGCCAGTATCTCGTCGAGCGTTTTATCTTGGGGCGTTTCCGGCTTTACAAGGTTGCGAAGTAGTGCATGGGTACGAGGCCCGTAACAGCTCAAAAATATTGACCTTTTCTTTGCTCGTACGACGTCGTTGGCTTCGAAGAACTCTTGGACGCGCTCCACGTAAGCAGGCCAGGCGTCGCCTTCCCCCTCGAACGCTTCGATGGTACCGAAGGTAGGCATGGCTGTTCCTGTAGTTCGGTGCATCCTCGTCACCAGTTTGTTACATGTAGATAGAAGAAGTCACATGTAGACAGAAGAAGTTTGCCACATGTAGACAGAAGAAATGGAGCCGAGACCCGAGCTCCCAACGAACACGAATACAAGTGATTTAATGCTTCATCCCCAAACTCCGCAGCCCTGCTCTCCACTCCGTCATCTGCTCGCAGCAGTAGGTGGCGCTAGCAGCCGGTGGCGCTACAGCTAGTGCAGCACAACACTATCACTTGTCCCAGTTTCCACCACATAAATGCTTTCCTGTAGCTTGGCCTCTGTTTGTCTCATGCATATTAGCCTCAGCACTCCAGATTGTCACATCATCTACATATATTGCAAGTGGATATACCCCGAATCTGCGCAAGACCTCGAGCCACTTTGACATTGCCAAATTAGATAACATGGGAGATAGGATAGACCCTTTTGTTGTCCCACGATTCCCAAGTTCCAGGGTTGTCGATTGGAGTTCGCCTAACCTGAGACAAGCAGAATGGCAACCGAGAAAGGCTTCGACTATATTGTGCAATCGCTTACCCAATCCCATCTCTGAGAGGATATCCAATATGGCCCTTTGTTTGATGCGATCAAAGGCTTTTTCTACATCTAGGCCTAGGAGAGCTCTCGTATGTAGCGGGCTAGCAAGAATAAGGTGATGTTGGGTTAAAAGCATTGCTTCTTGAGTTGAAAGTCCAGGACGGAAACCGATCAGGTTTGTGGAACAACATTTCTGTTCTATACATACTTAGTGAGTCCTTGAGTTATGACATGCTCCATGTTTTGCCCAGACCATGATGTTAACAATATGACTTTTAAGTTATCTAAATGGAGTTCCTTGCCTGGTTTGGGAATAAGAATTGTGTTAGCAGTTCTCCATTCCTTCGGCATAATCACGTTTTTTGCGGGAGTTCTTTGAAATACTCTTAAATATTTCATGAAATCATCGTCCAGATTTTTTAACAGCCCATAGGAAATGCTATCTTCACCGGCAGCGGATCTACTTTGATGTCGTACCGGGCTGCGCGAACTTCGCTTCTGTGAAGTCTTGATCCATAGGCTTACAGTCTTCCCCTATATATTCAGGCTGGCCTGTACTCTCATTGCTATCCTTAAGTGGTAATACTTAGCTGTGAGCCGATCCAGAATGGCCTCCTCCGTTGTGTCCTGACTCTCACGATGGACGAGTCGTGCTACTGCTGTTCTCCTCATAGATTTCGTGTCGTTCTCATGAAGCAAATGTCACAAGTAAGTTCCAATTTCCACCTCGTTTGATTCGACCATCTATGGAATTATAAAGCTCATCCCATTGTTGTTTCTGTAAATTTCTGGAGTGTTCTTCATTCTCTCTATTCAACAATGCTATACGCTTCCTGAGTCTCCTGTACAGCCGTGCGTTTTCCATCTTTTACCATGGATTGTTTGGCTTCAATCAACTGCGCCAGCCCATGATTTCGATATCCACCTCTGTGGTAATATCCTTCGTTGCCACCTTTACATCCTCCCTGAGCAGAGTGTCCAAGTTGGGAATGTTTTATTTGTGTTGTTTCTGTCTCAGCTCTGCTTTTCCTTTCTTTCCGAAAAAGATCCCAGTCAATGTAGTTAAAGTGCTCTATCTATTACCGAGTGTTTCCAATAGTATTTGAAATATATAATGATCACTACCAGTTCAATATTGGAGTTATTCCAACCAGCGTTCGCTAAATTTGATACAAAAGTAAGGTCTGGCATGGAGTCCCTGCATGAGGATGTACCACACCTAGTGGGATAAGCTGGGTGACTGATGAGGGAGATATTAAGATCTGTAGCGAGGTGCCAGAGTCCATCCTCTTTCTTAGTATTCCAGCTGTTTCTCAGGTTTCATGTGGGGCGTTGAAATACCCTCAAATAATGAGTGGAGCGTGCTTTGTAACAGCCATAGTGTTATTAAGAACTACCCTGAAACTCTGTTTCATGTCGCTAGAGCTGCTATAAACATTGAGACAAAAGAGGCTAAAATGACGACAAAGCGTATTTTTATTGTGAGAAAAGTAGTTTTCATAGCGACCTTATATTATAGCGTCGTCAAGAGCAGGTTTCGATGAACAGGCACAGAGCTGCACCCAGCGATGAAGGCCGACTTTATCTTCGGCTATCTTGCCAGCCCTTTCTGTTGTTGCGTGTACTCACGTTCGTGCTTTCTTTTTAGGTGCCGAATCAAATTAGATTCCGACTACAGCATGTATAGTTTTTGAGCAAAGCTTGCAGCGTGAAGCTTGTTTGTTTTCTTCACGAGCAAAAAGATTTTTTCCAATGTGCCATGTTGGCGGACTTACTGCGTGCGGGAGCCGCTGGGCGCATGAGCCAGTGTGGCAGTGCGTCATGAAAACGTTGTTTATTTGCAATAGAAGGCTGGAAAGGAGGGTGGGAGTGGTAACACATAAAGCCGAGGAGGATGCTTCAAAGCATTGTCTAGCATTCATGTATGAGCGACATACTAAATGAACCATTGGGTTTTTTTCTCAAGCTGCCATCAGGCGCCAGCGTGACGGCCTCCCCCCCCCCCCCCCCTTCACCCTAGAACAGAGCGAACGTGGGTATTGTTCGGAGCGAATCGTCGCATCGGGGCTCGGGAGGCGCCGCCGTGGCCGCAGTTGCATTGCGACGCGTGCGACTACCCGATTTTCGTCGCTCCAGTCGCAGCATGTGAACCAGCCTTTCGTCGACAGAGTTTCGGGCAAAGGCCTCTGTTGTCTAGACAGGGAGGACAGTATTGCAAAATGGGTGGGGAGGAGTACGAGGTGAGGTGGCGCACAAGCTGGTATGTGAAAGCTTGCACGGAACACAAGCACCACGCCAGCGTCAATATGCATCACAACTTAAGGAAGCGCTTTTTCGAATATGCGTCCGAGTCGCCGACGGCGACACAAGCAAAAACAAAGAATTGAAGGGGGGCAGACAGCAGGCGGCCGGAAAAACACGTAATTCGGAAAGCATTCCAAAAACACGTAATTCTATTCCCATTCCATTCCGGGCAAAAGACGCGTAATTCCATTCCCATTCCATTCCAGGGGTCACGAAAATGTGGAATGATTCCAGAGTCATTCCAATTCCGGAGTGGTAACTCCGCAACACTGATTTATACCATTCCAACATCGGCGCGCTCGGGTATGATACTTGCGAAAATGATATCCAGATGGCGCTCGCATCCTCGGCAGGGTTTTACGGCAGGGTAGAGTTAATGTATAGGCGCCCTTTAGGAGCCAAAGTTGCGCCACTGTTTTCCGCGTGCCGCTCGCTCCGCCTCCAGTGATTCCAGCACCACTATTCGCCGAGCGCCATCACGTGGTCAAAAGTTGTTATGCTGCGCTGTGGAGAAGGCAGCACTTCGCAGGCAATGCCAAGACTCCGCGGGTTCCGGCATGCCGGCACTGTTATTCTTGCTGCTGCTGCTTCGATGCGGCTGGTCGAGAGACGTGTGATCGCAAGTGTATTCTCGGGTGAATTGTAGAACCAATGTCATACGACGCCCCGACAGCTCTTTCAGTATGACGGGGTGTTGCGTGCCGAACTGTCACAACCGCAACGATAATAGTACGACATTCTCGCGGTGCCACGAGCGAAATCTGCTATACGCCACCTACTCCAGTGGCTGCTGCCTGTGGGCCATAACAGGCCGACTCCGAAAAGAGCTAGAATATGCGATATAATTGTCCTTCGCTCCATATGAATGTCTTCCTTGTATTCATATAGATATTATCGACTGTATCAAGGTTCAATCTGTACACGTGTCTAGCTCAAGACTTGTGTTTGTTTTCGTGCTTGTACCATTTACCAGCCATTTTTCACATTCGGGTGAAGTGTACAAATTACTTTGTTGACGAGCGCACTCTAGAAGTTTATTAAAATAATTACAGGCTAACGGTAGCAGTTAGCAACATTGTAATATCAAGTGTTGCCGTTTTGCCGGTCTCGTCTACTTCTCATCGTGATGGGGATGATTATCGCTTCATTGCTTGTCACCTCTTAGTTGGCTCTGAACCATTGCGATTCCTTAGTGTGCTTTTGTTTTTGGTTAGTTAACGTCGCTGTGTTGGGAACAGAAATTGCAATAAAATGTACCTTACTGCCTGGCTCGTTGGCAGTTTTTCAATAGCGGCGCATCATTAACAAAAATTGGTGGCCATTCTCATTCTCATTGTCAGCTGGAATGCCAGCGTGCGTATAAAATTCTTAGAAACCACCTGTACTGTGGACGTTTAACTTAGCTTTGCCACATGGCGATGGCAACGCTTCAGTAAACCTGCTATTCGCATGCTTCTGGCAAAATGATATAAAGACTGTAGTGCGTTCAACAAGCAAGAAATAAAAGCGTGTTTTATTTTATCTAACCACGGCACTGCAGAAGTTGCACAGTTTAGTGTACCCAGAAGAACTTTACACGTACAATACCGACGTAATGCATGCAGCCTTGGTCAGCGCGTGTGTCGGCTAGATGAGACCCATAACACGTATAAATTTGTCCATGACATGCAAAATGCGACAAGGAAGCTATACTGGAATAATTAGAATAAACGTGTGCTACAGCGCAATAGAAACAGTGCATGCAATTGCTCGCGTCATTCGCCTGAATTAAGCTTTCATACCTTAACCACAAGGAATGTTGCTCGCGACAGCGCTGTTCAATCGCGCATTCACATTTACAGCTGTCGCAGGCCGTGATCGCACGCATGCACGCCTAATACGGGTGTCACACAGCCACTTTCGATCGCTATCGAGCCCAATCCGGGTGAAAATTCTCGACTATGGTTGGCTTCCTTCCGCAGTTAGCACTAAGTAGCTAATCGCGACCAAGAAATTCTATACAGGAAAACACGGTGAATTTACAGCACTTCGATCGTGATCGAAAGTGCTGTAAGAATTATAGCACCGGTGTGTATTTTCGTCGCATACTGGGAAAACACGGGGAATGCGGGAGATGGAATGTAAAGACGATGAGTAACACGAGAACAAGGTGAGAGCAGGAGCCAACGTTTCGACGAGTGGACAAGCGGCCTTGAAGACAAGTCCACTTGTCGAAACGTCGGCTCCTGCTCTCACCTTGTTCTCATGTTACACTTCGTCGGATACTGTATTTTAGGCAATGATTACATTCGAAGGCACGTAAGCGTAAAATCCAGGCGCGTAAACGTTCAAAAAGCTTTACCTCGCAACGTGATAAAGAATAAAAAGAAAGCAAAAAAAAAAAAAATGCTACTAGCAGTGCCGCACGAGTGCTGCTCCTACACGTACGGAGAGTGGCTTTACCGCACAACCTTGGAGCTCAAGATGGCTTACTTTAGCGCAACTCTCGCTCCCTAAAGGGAGCTTATACAGTAACTCTACGGCAGGTCAAATTGGGACTTCGCCTACCTAATGCATTTGTACATGCGCGTGCGTCGGGGCAATAGCAAACAATTAATGAAATAATAGAAAAGGGTCCTCGAGCCTACACATTTTAATGTAAGACGAGTTACATTACCCCTGAAAAAGCGTCTTCCCAGCAGTGCATTTTTTTTCTAAAAGTGAAGCAGACATTAAGGGGACCAGTGTAAGCTTGGTCTATGTAAGCAGGTTTTCCCACGTGCGGTGTTGCAGTGAAGCCTGGAAAAATGCGATCCGAACGGACCCGATAACGCTATCGCGTTCTGCTCTTAAAGACAAAGCTTAAGCGTTCTCCAACTTTTTTCGTGGTATTTATTGCGAATATAAAACATACATGCGTAACGTGTTTACATAACGGTCAAAACAGCCATGAATGCGTGTACAAGCACAAAACAAACACTTCGCACTACAATTATTACAGTAAACAGTTCTCTGAAGGGGAGTCAAAGAAAGGGATACGCTTCTTCAACCATGGATACCCCTGGTTGGAAGTCTGACTGATCATAAAGGTATTTCAGTTGTGAAATCATCTGAATGAAATGTGACTGTGAAGATGCAATTGGTTCTGCATTTAGATATAACATAGGACTTTTTATAAACTATGCAACGCCATAAGCAGCCGCATGTCAAAATGCACATCTTCACACTTAGATGGCATAAGGTATCGTATCGTACAAAAAGATTTACTTCAAGATCGTTTTTAAAAGTCCTTTGGAGAACGTCCCAAATCAAGATGGCATCTTGTGGTGAAAAAGTAGTGTTCTATATTTTCCGACACATTGCGGAGATGACAGGTAATCGAAGATACAAAAAAAGTGCAGGCCAGTTCCACGAAGTGAAATCTATCGAAACAGCTGAGATGTGGTCGTTCCTTCAGGCTGAAACGAAGACTACCACAGCAAAAAAAAAAAAAAAAAGAAACATACCCGACAATCGCAGAAACGCTGTTTCGATAGATTTCACTTCGTGGAACTGGCTGCATTTTAGTGAGACATGAACATCAAGGTACCGTATAAAACGCTTTTATTCACTTTTTAATCCCTCCCATTGCTTGGGTTTTCGCAGGTGTCACATCGCGTGTGTTCTTTTTTCCCCTTTACAAGCACGGCCTTGGAATCACTAGGGTAGACGGTCAATGGCGATCCAACGCGTCCCAATCCCCGCAACGCGCTAGGAATGCCGTCACCCGTGGACACCGACGCGTCCCATCCGCCGCAAGTAGCGCCGTTCGCACCAGCCAAGCGGCCGCGAATGCACAGCTTCGCTGTGGTCGCCTCATCCTATTATCAAGGGGCTTTACCTCATACCACGGTGGAAGAATATTTAGGTGTTGACACTGCGCGCGAGCGAGCGTCCAGGGGTGCTATGCAGGATGCCCCGAGTTTGGCGAAACTCGGGATCTTCACGAGCTCTGGCGACGCCCCAAGATGAAAGAACTAATGGTAACAAGACAAAGTTTGTCCGTCGGCACACCTCCAGTTTCATTGGTTTATCTAGATTCACTCTGGGTGGCCACCATCCCTTGGGCGTTGCCATATGGGCGGTCGACAAACTGGGGCTCACGTGATCATACGGTCGGTGCATGGTCGTGCATTGTTTCACTTGTTTGTCGTTCCACCGAGTGCATTAGAGGTACAAGCAAGTTATCAAATAAATGCATTTAGTACAATGATATTAGTCACATTACCGTAGGGTATAGGTCTTTTAAAGTTTACAAATAGTACACTGAATGCGTATTAGACTAATTTGTAGTTTAATCGTTTCGCGTTATACCACGAGGGCACGCTCGCCCTCCTCTTTCTTCCTCTGGATTGGATTGGCGCGGCTCGCTACGTGCTTGCGCTAGCATTTCCGAGCACAGATTGGTGTGCGCCTGATTTTACACTGGGCTTTGAACAGATCGCTCGTTGCTCGCGCTAAAGTAAGGCTTCGAGACGAAGGGAGCGTCGGCTAGCGCAGAAGTGGTTTGCCGCGCGCTTACCGTGTAAGCAGTCAGGAATGTCGGAAAACTCTCATGCAAGGATAAAAAAACTACGCTTTATTTTCTTTTACATTGTGACGCACCTTCATACTGGCTAGCGCCGAGCTTTGGCTTCTAACAGCCGCAGGAAAGAGTCTTGATACTGGGTAGCCCCAGCGATCCGTGGCTTCTAACAAACGCAAGAAAGGGTCTTTGCAGCGCACGTGGCCGTTGAGTGCCACCACATTCATCCCAGGCGGGACTCCAGCATCAGTGCAGTTACTCTGTACCCACTGCTGAAGAGGTGGCGCTTCACTTTTTGACAATAACTTTCTATTTTTCGCGTGTGAACGCCCGTGTTGGTTTCCACAAAGTGCACGCTGTGGTTAACTGTCTCCCAATGCAGATTAAGGCATAGCCCCGTTAGCATCCACTGAATTTGGGACACAGTTGTATGGGCCAATTCGTCACTATAAATAATGGTCCCCGGTTGAACATTGGCTGTAATAATGGCGCCTAGCGTCGCCGCCTGTCGTCGGTCGACCTTGAAAAGTAGCAGCACCCCTCAGGTCGCGCAGACCATGCCGAAGACCCATGGGCCACCATCTTTAACACCACCGTAATTTTGGCGGCTCGACGGAACGTTCTCGCCCGTCATTAGGCGGCCTCGATTGCACTTTTGCTCGCCGCGAAGGAGGCACTCGTCAATTTGCGCTCTCTTCCCGGGGCCACCGAGTGGAGCTCGCGCCAGCAGCTCGTCCCTCGCGACCTTACGTGGGTAGCTCCTCCAGTCAGCGATGGCGTGCTACGATAGAGGAACCAAGTCTACGGTCTCTTTCAACATCCATATGTCTACGCTTTTGCTCACGCAGTACGTGAGCCAAATCATTTGCCGCCTCGAGAGGTGGTCGTTCGGACGGCCGAGGCGGTCCGTGTTGGCGCAGTAACTTCCTTCGCCTCTCTGCCCGTGCCGTGCAGTGGTGCCGTGTACCTGCCAAAACTGATTTCGGCACCAAAACTGATTTCGGCACCAGAAGGCAGCCCGGCGTCCATTCTGAGTCTTCCAATATAATGTGACTACTTCGCCTGCGCAGGTTGGTTGGTCCGGGTTGAACCCCAGGTGCTCGCAGGTGCTCCAGTACTCCGATGACGACGCCGGACCTGGCCTGGGGCTGGGGCGCGGTGGACGAGCATGCTTGAAACAGGAGAGAGCCGAAGCGATCGCACGAACTATTCCTCCGCTGCCTAGTCACACCAGTCTACGCTGGGAAAGCATAATTTGCCCGCCACCCTATCTCCGCAAACGACGGCCTTCGCCTAATTCGTCACACAGCCAGCGCACTCACGTTTTGGAAAGGCAAAAATGACGCTGAAACTCTACGTCGGACATGTAGGTGAACGGGTCCAGATGGTCATATTGACGCTTGCTGCGGCTGGATGCGATTACACAGGCTGCTGCTGCCGCCACCATGTTCCCGAGTTCAACTCGTGGGGGGTTTCGCGATGTACGAGTTTGGCCCGAGTTCGCGTGTCAATCAAAACCATAGGTCACGCCCCGCGCGAGGCATGTAACTCTTGTGCGTGCGCCCGCCACGGTTGGGCCACGCCCAACTTATTTTCCGGCAACAGCGACGTGGTGCGGAACTGAGAGGCATCAACAATCTTGACCGCCGACAGAAACTACGCACAGCACGCCGCCATCGGTGATGCACTGTAGCTGAGAACCACTATCAAAAACAAAGCGGCGACTCTCGCTGGTTCATGCATCTATCTTCTTAGGCTGTGATGGCCCCACAACATGGTTCATTGTCTGCATTGTAGTGACGTAGCGCACAGCAAATAATTATCGGAAGGACACTGTAGCTGCTTGCAAGGTGTCGATGCGCCGTGGTGGATGACGATGCTGAGCAGTGCGTAGTGTTTTCCAACGTAAAGGTATCGCAGCTGTTGTTTGAGATGGCTGCTCTGTCATCGGTGGTGTATCGGATCTGCAGTGTTGCAAACACGGTCAGCGCCGAGAAACGCTCGCTTTTTTAAACACAGTGCGATGGCATTTCTTCATCACAAGTACGGCACACTAAATAGTTGCAACCCCTTCCTGCGTTCGAAGTTTAATTTCCTAACTGCACACAGGAGCCATCACCCGCCAAAACGCGATTGCTGCGCTGTCGTTACTATATCTATCTGCGATCGCTGTTAGCTCAGCAGCAGAGACAATCGGCAAGCACATTGGAGAGAACAACTCTGCGTATACATGCGAGCGGAGGCACCTTCACTGGGCAAGCGATGACAAGCGATGAATTGTGTCACTGGGCAGCGCGCTCTTCCTTGCAATGCATCGCGGAGGCTTCGCGCACGCAGATAAACTGGTGCACTTTCACTGTGCTGCGTCACTACGGACCCTAGAATACCGCACAGCCATTTTGCAGTGACAACCGTTGCTCCCGTCGTTTCAGTTGGTAAAGCGGCGGCCTTAATAGCAGCCTAAGTGAAGCACCTGCGCTGAACAACCATGCCGCAGCGCTGCGTGGCCATTCCCCTAATAGTCAGGAAATGGAAAGATCACTGTCATGACTGACTTTATCAATGATTAGAGTGCCTCGATGCGAGCGGGCATCAAGGCACCCTATCAAGGAATAGCACTGCAGTGCCCCTGGCGACTGCTCACCGTATGAACTCCCTCGTGCGTGCGACGCTCTAAAATGTATCCGCGTGTAAGCTTTCGCCTCACTGTCGCCACTCGCGGCAAAAAAGTGCAGAATTTAATAATTCGCTCAATCTCTGTTTGTCATGAAACATTTATGGCATTACAAACGAAAAACAGATACTTCAAGAAATAAAGTGTTCCTTATTTTATTTGTTGTATTTGAACGTAATCGATTGAGGGAAAGTGTAGGCGCAACAATGCACCGCATGTGCCCTGTTCGCATTCGACGGAGGATAGAAAGATAATGCTCGAAAGAGGAGGCACGCCCTTTACGCGCCCTAGAAAGGCGTGGCAAGTGGCTCACGGCAAGTGTGCAGATAGACAGCGGTACAGTCACGGCATTGCTAAATGGTGATAATACGTTGATAACAATACGCGGCGCTGGCCGTTTTGCTGCGCAGTCTTCTGTGCTTGAAGCACGGAATCACTGTGCCGCGCAGGGTGCGCTCATGTTGTCATACGCGGCTTTATCTCGACATTTCTTTTTGCCTGCTGTTCTTGCACGTTCCTTGCTATCACCGTTCACTGACTGCCATCGAGCAAACTCGGGTGAAACTCGTACGAACGAGAAACTCGGCGCATCCTGCATAGCACCCCAGATTATGTTCGGCCGCGCGCGGGCGCACCGAGTAGCTCTGCTGCGAGCAGATAGATGGCGCCGCGGCCAGCTGTCCCAGATTAGTGGCGCCGGCGGCTTGGCATTCCTCTGCCTCCGCTAAATTTTCGTTCATAGTGGAGTGAGTAAATCTCAAAGCGCAAAAAAAATCGTTATTCCACATTAAAGTGATAAGTGTACCAGGCTTCGCTAACATGAAGGTTCCTTGTGCAGGGCGTGGATGACGTGAACACGGATCAATCGGGCAACACTCAAAACCCACTGAAGTTACCCTCGCGCGCACAGTTTGTTTCGTCCGGTCTAGCCGTTCATACAAGCATAAAAAAAATGAAAGTTTTAGCCCACGTGCTACCCCTCGATCAGAAGAAAATAGTGACTGCACCAGAAAATGTATTTCATGCTTATCGCTGCTTCCATTCACACTCAGAAAACCGTTCAATCATCGTTGCGCGAATTCAATGTGGCCGCGATATAAATTAAGAAATGAAACGGCGCAAGCTTGCGATATGCAATGCAATAGATCAAAGTGGCTGTTCATGGCTAGAACTCAAGATGAGAATGCACATCAGCTATGTAAAAACTCTTTCAAATGGGAATTTAATAAGTGGGACGAAGGCAGGCGTCTATCTTGAATTAGAGCATCACTACCACAGTTTACTGATGAAAACCTGAGCAAATGCCTTTTTATTCCAATTCCACGTAACATAGACCGTGTATATTTATTAATTGGGCTTTCGTCCATTGAGGACTGAGTGGCTCTTGCAAGATCTAAAAAAAGAGGTGACTTTCTTTTTTCTTAAATTGCATATGAGAATGTGCCAATGTAAGAGTGTTTGACAATGCATGCTACAGCCTGTCCACAAATACACTTACACCCACCACACAATAATCCCATAGACCTTTTTTTTTTTTTTGCATAGACACAATACGAAAAAACTTGTGCATGAAGCAGCTCGATAATTTTAATAGGGGATAACCATCCCAGAAGCTTGCGGTCTCATACACTCCCACAATGGAAAAATGTTGTATAAAAACATGCAAGCGTGTAATATACACCGCACGCGCATTGTAAAAAAATTTCAGTAGCCAGGATGGAACAAATTTGAAAATCAGGCACACATCTCCACAGAAAACAGCAGTATTTTACAGGGTGCACAAATATTTCAAAATATGCAAATGTCACGTAGCTGGACAGAACCACAGTATTGTTGTTGCCTTCCCTTGGATATACCCAGTTATTTTTTACATTCCGCCTAATTAAATAATTAGTCTTATTTATTGATCACCTTCTCAATTATTATTAGATTAAAAGTGTCAATGAGAAAATTGTAGAGAAACATGAAAGACTCCCGATACAGCTTTGTATTGCTCAATACGCGCTACGTAGAAGTGTTTTTCCGAGCATGAAAGAAGCTCACGAATACACGCAAAGTGCCTCGAGCGGCCAGTCGCGTGGCAATATTGCTGTATTCGCGGGTTTCGTTCACGCTCGGAAAACACTTTTATGTATCACGTATTGAGCAACAGAAAGTTATAGTGGGAGTTTTCCATGCTGCTGTACAATTTTCTCGTTCACTCTTTTTATCCAATTATAGCATTAAAAAAGTTGATTATTCAATTATGAAAATAATTATGTAATTAAGCGTAATAAAAAAAAATGTGGTTGATCCCTCTTATATAGGAATCGGTATAGAACACGAAAGTGAAACGTGTCTTCACAGAAGTAGTGTAATGTTTATTGCACATTGATATATAATGTCTATTGGTGTTTTGTGGCTAAAGCGCCCTTAGGCGTTGATGCACCCACGCTGACGCCTGGTGGCACGTCTCCTCCATCACGACTACCAACGTCGATGACCATGAGCAACCGTCGTGCATATGGAAGCTGCACTACGCTGCACACGCTAGCACAACGCGAAAGACGAAACACGTAACTGACACACTAATACAACGCGCAAGACAAAGCACGTAACTGAATCGTCACCGAGTCAAATCAGCGCGTACAGCGCGTCGTAATTGCAGCCTCCGCGATCAACTTCAGAAACATTTTCAGACCTAATTGCGGAGGCCGCGCTCCGCTGTGCTGAGTACGGTGAACGCCACTACCAACGCCACCTAGGTGGCGTTGGTAGTGCTTCTTGATGCCAGCGTCCCTTCGAATGCTGGCATCGAGGCGTCATAGAGCTGAGACCACCGAAGCGTTCACTGTCGGTGCGCGTTAGTGTCATAATGCAGTACTTCTCTTTTCTGCTCGTAGGCGGCGGCACCGCCCCGAGCAAGAGCGCGGGTACACGGAGGAGAGTTAGATATATAAGGCGCGTCTGTGTAGCTCTCTGCAAATGCGTTTGTGGCGCAATGGGTTAAACGCTCGGCGATCTATCGTCGCGGACCGAGAGGTCGTGGGTTCGATTCCCAAATTTTGCATGGTTGTGGAACTTTTTCTTCTGGTTTCTTTCTTTGTATTATGTTCCATGACGTATTTCCGTGACGGAAATACGTCAGTGAAGTCTTGGTGGACCCCGGAATAAAACACTTTCGTGTTAAAATCTGAGTTTCTCCAAGGGACGGCAGACAACATTACCTTGGTTCTGTCCAGCTACGTGACATTTACATATTTTCAAATCTTGGTGCATGATAGTAAACCACCCAGTATATATCTTGTACATGCCGCAAAATTTCCACAAACTACTGCGGCACACAGGAGGTTCTCTCTTCCGCAGCGGCTTTCGAGGTTTATTTGGCCGTGTGAGGTTCTTTGGACAGTTTGGAAATAATGTGGGAATCCTTTTATCGAGCGCTCCGCGTAATATGCCATCGATATCGTATCCTCTGAAAAATGGCTGGTGCAGACATGGTCGGTAGGCGTTAGAGTTCGGTCTGCCCTCAGATTTGCACGGCGCCACTGCTCTAGACGACCGCTGTCGTCAGACGGCTTTGAATAAAGGCACACGCTCCGCACAAGTCAGGTATCCAGAATTGCAGTTCGGAACGAGGCACTTTCTAGTCATTTCAAACGCCCCTCAGAAGGCCGCTGCCACCTTCGTCGAGGGCCCCTGGCGACAATACCCAAGCACAAGCTCATGAAACGAACGCGAACAAAAATCGCGCCTTCAAAACAGCGCAACCGGACATGCAAGCAGGAAGACGAAGCAGCGGCAGCACGCGCCTTGCCGCCGAGGCTGGGACCGTAGGGTACTTCGATGCCAGCGCCGCCGTTCAGGGTGGTGTCATCCTTTGACCGCACCCGTGCCGCCGCTTTCTCGCTGCGACGCCATCTTGAGTCACAGCGAGCGGTTGCGAGTGCTTGGTGCCGGTGCTTAGTTCGAGACACAGTGCGCGCGGATGCTTCGCTGACGCTTCTACTTGCTGGACAGTGTTCAGCCGCATGAATGACAAGCTTGTCAAGTGCATCGAGTCGACATGACGGGCTGTTGTGTTCCCAAGTGCACCGGATCGACGCGTAAAGGGCTTCGTTGTTTACGCTTCCCCCGGGACCCAGAGCGAATGAAGAGATGGGAAGCCCAAGTAAAGCGGTATCACTGGAAGGCAACGGATAACTCCTACATTTGCGAGGTAAGTGTCAAGAAAGTTTAGACTATCGCATCGTGTTTTTCATGAATAAGAAAGTATTCTCTGATCCTCGCTCACGTACCTACGTTCGCTCACGAACTAAGCACTGCACCGATGCTGAGTAGCCTATGGTTTGCGAGCGCGCGTCGCATAGGCTTTTGCCGTTTTAATCAGCGCAATCTACGCGAGTAGTACCCTTATTTTAAGAACTGACGAAAATGCTTCGCCGCGAAATAGCCTTACATTAGCTACAAATCGTCATGTAAACCACCTATTTTACTTTTTCACGGGAAGCACACATCGTGTGTCTCTTGTTTCATTTTTTTCCCCTCAGTTTCTTTTTTCGCTACTGGTTATTTGGGACTAAAGAACGCAGTGCTTCTTCTGGGGAGAGCGGCTGTTGTGTACGTGGCAAGCGAAGCATTGTGATTTTCTCTATTCTCAGCAGATATCTTGCGGATCTCAGGTTGTTACGTTATATAGCTGATTTTTTAGACGAATATATTTGTAGCGTGGTGCTCGTAAGCCGATGGTCATTCGTGCTGATTCCCGATCGTAGTGGGTACTGTGACGGTCTTTAAATGCCTGTGCACGGTATGCCCAGGTGTAGTAGAGTTAAGGGGCATCATGGGGCCAAAATGTTTCGGCGCTTTCTGGCATGGTGTCTGTTGTAGCCTGTGCATTTCTTCGAAACGTGTGAAGCGAGGTAATACAGCATTACTTCTGCGAAAATTCATTTTTAAGCACTGTAATGGGTTCTCTGTATTTACAAGGCAACTTTTCATATCAATAATCACTTTTGTTGTTTTACTTGTACTTAGAAACACTTTGAAGAGGACCAGTACGAGGGAAATCGACAGGATGGGCGCCGTCTGTTAAAGTCAACAGCCCTACATCATCATGGACTATATTTTCGAAGTGAAAAACATTGCTAATCTGTATTTGACTGTCTTAGTTTCATTTACGGTTTTTGTACGCGATATGTATGCAGTGGTGTTTATTTTTTCAATGTAGTTATCAGTGTTCTAATGGTTATTTATAAAATGTTCTGTACTCGCCATCGATGTGTTTGGCTGAGGCGACGTATTCGATGGTAGCTGATGTATTCTGGCTGGATATCTTGATTAATATTGCCCGCGGTTGCGTTTTCTTGTTTGCATTCTTGTTTTAGATTTATATTGTGTGTAATAAGGTTGATGTTCTAACTTGAACACCCCCCTCATGTAATGAATAAATTAAAAAAAAACTCTCACTATCCCGAATTGTGTGTCGAGCCTACCTTGCGAATTTTTTTTTTATCTCGTCTTTGAACATAACCTTCAGGCGCCACACAGTACATATAATTTTTCATGTACATATCTCTTTCATGATTGATTGTACTGGACATTATAAGTAAATGTATTTTGTGCATCGTTTGGTTTCTTGTGTGTACTACGCAAGATTGACACAGACAAGTTACGTTACATGTTTCTCTACAGCACTAACTAAACCTTATTTTCACATCGCAGTTATTTTTACACCAGCTTAATCCTGTCAGCACACAGTTTTGTGGGCAAAAAAAGAAAGCAAAATTACGCGTACATATCGTCAAATAATTGCAACGAACGCGAAGAGCACGCGCAACGCAAGGGAAACTAACCGCCGTGCGCGAGTGGCTGGCTACGGTAAAGGAGGCGTGACGTGTAAACCAAAATACAACAGCGAAAAAGAAAAACTTCCACACACAGGAGGTCGCAAACCTTATATACCAAGCATCGAAGCGCAAAAAAAAAAAAAATAGTGCGTATTTCAAACATACACACGGCATGTTCAATGTAAATTGAATAAGGCAACTTGGGGCATGTTCCCGGCGCCATACATTTACGTCTTCGACCTTCGACGAGTTAACGGCTATTGGTTATAAAGATGTGCAGATGCGATACCGATAAAAAAATCCTCATCAAGGCAAAGCACTTGGAAGTGCGCCGCGAGTAACACTATTTATGAACGCAACCGTATCCGAGTCTGAGCTCGTGTGACTCAATATGGCGGTGCCAGCGGGGTTGTCTCCACCCTGGACGTCTCCACGCTGGGCATCGCGGCACCCTATGGGACCGCATACCACAGTGCCCTCTACGATGGCGCCGAACCAGCTGCAACCAAGCCGAACATAATCTGGACGCGAGCGAGCGGCGCTTTCGCGCGCGTTGGGGGGAGAGTGTCAGCACCTCTCCTTATTCTTACACCGTGCCTCATACCCCTAACGCGCGCCCTCTCACTGGTCGCCTCCTCCCCAAGTGCGCCTCACTTCATCTGCTGGTCAGGTGACCTGCCCTCCCCCGGCGCGGCCTCATCCTCTCCTGGTCACGTGACCTCTCCGGCTCTGCTCCTGAGTGACATCGGCCGTCATCGACGGCGCACGCTCGACCAACAGCTTCTCCGTTAAAAAAAGCTTTCCTGTTTAATCAGGCGTTAACAGATCGCGTTTCAGTATGCACTTTGTGGTAGGATGTTTTAGAGTGTTGAGAAACAGGCATTTTACAGATTCGCTCATGGACGTCAGGTCCAGCTAAGCCGTGATTGTGCAGTGATTGTGCAGTGATTGGTATAACGAAGGTTGAAAAAGCATATCAATAAGATTTTATATATTTTTTCCGCGAGATAGAGAGTAAGTATTCATTTCAGAATCTCGCTGCCAAAAAGCGCACTGAGAGGTGCACTTCACGAATGAATCCCTGCAAACATGGACGTGAAGCAAAAGCTGGCGAAATGACTAAATTTCGTAAAACGATGACGAGATTAACTCGCTAGAACGCCCGAACTAATTGGCGAGTACAGTCTCGAAAGATAAACGAACAAGACACTAATTGCGTAACATCAAGGTGAAACAGGGTAAGTCCCACTGCACTCATTGGGCTGAAAATATTCTCACGCCTCGTTGGCTCATTAGCTGATGACCAAATAAAGATTGCAAAGATTCGGTGAAACCGCTTCATGTTAACCCTGGAACACTGGATTATTTGCAGCACATAGAAGAGTTTGGACTCCAAAAATAAATTTCACGCTTTTGCTCTGCCAAAGATTGAGAGATTGTGCGTCCGTCCGCGTGAGAGATTATAACCCTGAGGCGTTATGCTCAAGGATTCGTTCCGAACGAATGCTTGGGCATAACGCCTTAGGTTCGTATACGTTCTCGCCAGTGACGTGAACTGGACTTACATACATCCAACAGAACGCCTCTGGTGGCTCAAAAGACCATTCAATACCATCTAAATGGGTCGGTTTAAAGATAGAAGAGCCAAACCACAGCCCCAAGCATTTAGCGCAGTTCATTCGTGCACCAGCGATAGTGCCGAATTCCTCTATTGTGGGCACCACAGCTCTAATACTGGACGGGTCCGTACAAAGGAAAGCGAGGTCGTATGCATATGCCAGCGATTTTACCTCTGTTCTAAAAACTCTGCCACCATGAATCGTACCAGAGCGAATTACGTTTCAACAAAGTGGTTCTAAGTGAACGGCAAGAAGTAATGGCGAGAAGTGACAACCTTGCTTCACAGTTTACTTGGAGCATCGCTAGTTGGTTTTGAGAACTGGATCAATGCTGCAATAGTGCACAAGGAATGTGCACGTTTGTTTATATTGAGCGGCATTTCAGAACGCAAGTCTAGTCAGAACCAATAGGAATCGACATTGCAAATTGTAGCCAGTTTGATAATACATTTTCAAAAAAATTTATAGTATACATTTGACAGTGTAATAGGTTTATAGGCTTCAACAGATCGCAGTTTCTCTCGGTGTATTTTGGAATGAAAACTGTGACTTCTACTGAAACATTGAAGAAAAATCTCCAGGTCAATACAAAGTCTTAAAATGGTGAGCAATACTGGACAAAGTGGGAATTTAAAGGCTTTATAAGCTCACCTAAAATGCCATCAGGACTAGGCGCCTTCGCTATCAGTAATTAGACAATAGCTAATTGTATTTATTGTTGAGTGAAAGAATCACTAATCACAGCACACTCTTCTTCAGGTAAAGGGGTCACAAAGGGCACAATACGTGCTACCAGATTATAATTTTGTTTATCAGAAGGGGCGTTAAAGAATTCCATCTAGTAAGACTTAAATACGAGCACTATTTTATTTGTATAAATACTTGATATCAGTCTGCTTTTTGCATTGCGGTATTCATAAAGTTAAGTTTGACGTGTAGGTTCTTAAGAATGCAATGTTCGAGTAGTGTGCCATCGAACACAGATATCTCTGTAGCGTGTTGCGTCATATTCCTGAAGTACACAGTTAGTATTGAGTAGAGTAATATTAGTAATATTGTCCACATTAGTAATAGCATTAGTAATATTGCATAGCATTAGTAATAGCATTAGCATAGCATTAGTAATATTGTCCACCTAAAATCCAGGTGTCTCACATCCCTAGTAAAAGTATAGTGTTATTGGATATAAAGTATTACTATATACAATAACACTATAAGACATATGGGAATAATTGATTTTTATGTGCGATCCTATACGTTCGTACCGGATTATTGTATATGGGAGTTATGGGGGATACGGATTCTTTCAATAGGGATTCTAGGTCATAGAGGTTATAAGGACGTTTCAGTATTTTCGTCAAACTTTCTACAGAACTACCTCACAAATTCAATATCAATCATAAATGACCCTAATTCTTGTTTGAAAAGCTCCCAAGAGGCAAATAAGGGCATATCAACAGCTGAACAGGTTATCAGTGCCAACCGTACAATTTACAGAAAAGTCCCCATCAGCAACAAGTGACAAGATAAGTTTCCTGAGCGCCCAGTTTGGTCTGAAATTTCAACGAATGTTCTTGCCAATTTGCGCGATAACAATGCAATGATCTAAAAAGAAACAGGTTCTGTTTTACAAGGTATTTCAGGGGATAAAAGAAGCGATGAAATATAAATGCAATCAAGTCGTGTGCTATATCCTAAGTTACGGTTTCGTAGTGTGTGTGACCAATGGAGCCCCTCTGCGCCCAACGTTGCATGTGCACCCCGCCGTGTTCCCTTTTCCCTCTGCTGAAATAAACTCAGTCTTTATTTGGCCACCGAAGTAACAAGTCGCACTTGTGCGGCGCTTGGTGCCCCGGCCCTTAGGCCTCTCGCAGTAGGACCCGCCTCCGGCAGCCCCATCGAGGCCCTACAACATCGTGTGTGGGTACCACATTGTGCATGTGTATTGACCCTATTCGTGGAGCAGAATGTTTTAGAGGAACGAAATGGCGCTTTCGGCGGCGCGCCATACGTTGCCTCAGCGAATGCGCACGAATGCGAAACCATTACTGCTTCTGTCCTGCTACTGTGCGATCAGCTGTCGGAAATGCAACTCGGTGTTCGCTAATCCACTGTGCCCAATTCATGCTCCAAAATGTGTTACGATAAAGGGAGGAGGTGTGCGGTAGTTAGCTGCCAAAAATAGTGATTCGCATATTAAGGCATGGAACCAACCTGTGTCGCCGCAGCTACGTAAGGACGGCCTGTGTTGCCGGCCCTTCGCGATGCACGCCTATCCCCGAGGATAAAAAAGATAATGAATCCGCCAGCGCTGTATAGACCGTTTTTTCATGGGCGCCGCCATTGCGCACGCAGTGGCGCCATCTATGGGCAGTTGGCTTGTTGGCTTGGGCGAACGCCTGTGTTGTATGCTGTGGTATACGCTCGGCGGCAGTTTCTGGTAGATGTTTTCGCACTCGCGCGGTCTATTTAGCATGAAATGGTGTCTTCTACGTGGGGAATGGACCTGTGCAGCGTAGGGAAGAAATTTAAGTCTGAGTAATTAAGCGGCTGTAGTAAACTGCTTGTGTGAGGGCGGACGGAGCACCCAGCGCGAGGTGGGCGCGTTTGTTTGAGCTTACAATTAGCCCCGGATATCAGTTCGGTATTTCTGAAAATTCGTTTCCCGAATGTTACCTTACTGCAGCATTCTCAGAACTGTAATTCTAAGCTCTGGTTTAGCTGCAACGAGTAGTTATGAAAGATCTGACTATCCTAACAGCGTGGGTACTGCTCTGCTGGAGAACAACTCGTGCTGTTTACTTTGACAAGCGTTCAAGTTGTTATGTGTAGATACACTGGGCAACTGCCTCGTTTGCTGAGCAAGGTTTCCACCCACAAATGAAATAGTTTGGTTATTAATAACCGCATACCGTACAGTGTGAATGACACTTTTCGAGTGGTCGAACGACCAGCTGCAGACTGCGCGAGCGTCCGAGGCAGTACTAAATGCTGTGCTATAGATCTGTTTGTTCTATATAGCGTATGGTCCAAGTGGTCCAAGCATGCGGCACGACCATGCGGAGTCTTATTGCGTCGTTATCCCGTGTTCTGTTTTATTTTGCTGCAAAATGAGGACATATGAACTCTTTTTTTCCCCAGTCTCCCAAGTTCAGTCATTTACGACGCATTCACCCACGTTAACGAAATTGTATCCTTACAAATAGCTATTGGATTCTCTTTATGCGATCCCCTTTGTATATTCTACCTTACATGGCAAAAAAAGGCAATTCCGATCTAAGCACGAAGCAATTGTGTGTATCATGTTGGTTTGCCAACCGCAGTGCTCACTGTGTTGAGCAAAGCCTTCGGCCTCTTGCAGCAGGCTAACGTAGACATAGTGATTTTAAGTCTACTAGACTTAAAATGCGTGAGATCGATGCCGTTGGCTGATGCAAATGTTTTACAACAACTCTTCGTCGAGTGAAAACAGATACATTGAACGTAGTTCGCAACACATAGACACACCGCGGCTGATGATGCGCGGTGCAGTTTTGCACATCCAAGAGAAATTTCCAGATACTGTAGTTACTGCTCCACCTAAAGGCTACACAGTGGTTGTTCGACGACCTCGTAATAACTGACATCCCGTAAACTGCACTCAGAACTAGCTAAAACACATCCGAATCGTTCCGCAGCGCGCGACCGGCAATACATTCAAGCCGCGCCGGCTCGCCCAAGCCAGAGAGGAGGAAAGGCTCGTCGTGCGCCCTTTCCTCCTCGGCCCGATGAAAAGGTCTATAGCTAACCTTCAAAGAAAGGACTTCAACTCCGGAATGTCGGCACTTAAGAGTGAGTACCACTCGTTTCAAAAGGAAGGAGAGCCACTTAGTAGTATAGTAAGTTTCTCAAACGTTATCTACACACATCCACCACTACTAGTACACAAACTTACGCCCACCCTATCACCAACGTATCAATAATAAGTGAATATGCGCACACTTGAATAAGTGTACCGAAGCATGAGTGACGGCGACTACACCGACAAATGTTGGAAGCTGAACGTTTCGTGACGGTCCAAAGAGTAAGCGAGGGACTAGCGATAATACGTATTTGCTTCAAGCTACCACAAAGTACATCACATTTACATTTAAAGCTTTGTGCGCAGCAAGAACAAATTAATCTATCGCAGCAGAGCACACCCGCGAGTTATTAGTCTGGAAAAAAGAACAAGATAGTGACTGCACCAGAGAACCAAGGAACTTTACTGAGTCAGAAACATGACAAGCCGCTGCTCCAGAAATGTATGTCAAATAATGAACGAAGAGCACACTGATCCTGATTCAATTCATAAGCAGGAAGCTTGGAAGCTTGGAATACAGCTCTAGCCCCGCTTTTAGTACAAGCACCGTATACGCTGCTGGCGCCATTTGGACAAGGCGTAATGAGGTCTGAAAGCACTTACATGCCCTCTAAAGCTGTAGCCAAAGCTTCTTGTCGTCCACACAGTCACCGTCTACGATATGCGCCGAAACGGAGGTTTGCTGCGCCGCACCAGCGTCACGCACTTGCATTGTGAACACGGAGGCAGCTGAGGCAAGCAATGGACGAGTCACCACGTGATCAAACATGGCTGCGACAACGAATCACCGTGAAAAGGCTCAATAAGCTACTGATGCCTCTGCATCAAAAAGCTCAAACTTCTCTGTATTCAGATATGCGTCTTAACTTCAAGCACATATACTTGACTGATATACTGATAATGGAAGTCTGGCGTGAACATGCCGAAGCCGCTCATTGCGTTTCCTATGGTGTGTTCATGACAGGCATCATTTACGTTAGGTCAAGCGTGGGCTTCAAGTTAAGATGCATGTATGAATACGGGGGTAAGGGACAGCAATTGAGCACTTCTATCACTACGGCTAGGCATGGTAAGGTCACTTAGATTTCAGACACAATTCAGATCGCCCATGAATGGAACGTTACGGTCACAATCAAGTAAGTTAGTTATGTTCTAAAAATGCGTCGCGGTGCATTATTAAAGGCATATACATTGATACAGGAATAACAGTCGATTTGATCAAGATGGAGGAGATATCATGCTTGAAAAGCTTGCGGCGCCCTTTATACGCAATGCCTCCCGACTTCAAGTGTACCAGAGAGCTGGAAGAACGCCAACATTATACTAATCCCTAAGAAGGGAGACGTTAAAGAACTGAATAATTGTAGACCCATAACGTTGCTTTCAATATTGTACATGATATTCACCAAGATAATTTACAATATAATGAGGGCAACACTTGATTTCAGTCAACCAAGAGAACAGGCTGACTTCAGGAAGGGATATTCTATGATAAATCATAATTATGTCATCAATCAGGTAATCAAGAAAAGTGCAGAGTACGATCAACGTCTCTATTTGGCTCTCATAAGTTATGAAAAGGCATTTGAGTCAGTACAGATATCAGCAGGCATAGATGCATTGCGTAATTAAGGAGTACAGTAAGCATACGTGAATATCTTGGCAAATATCTACAAGGATTCCACAGCTACCTTGGCTCTCCGCAAGAAAAGTAGAAAGTTGTCTATCAATAAAGGGGTCAGGCAAGGAGACAAAATCTCTCCAATGCTACTCACTCCATTCTTAGAAGAAGTATTCAAGCTTTTAGACTGGCAAGGATTAGTAGTGAGGATCAACGGCGAATATCTCAGCAGCCTTCAGTTTGCAGATGACATTGTTCTATTGAGCAAGAATGGGGACGAATTACAAGAAATGATTGAAGACCTTAACCGAGAAAGTGTAAGAGCGGGGTTGAAGATTAATATGCAGAAGACAAAGATAATATTCAATAGCCTGGCAAGGAAACAAGAATTCAGGATCGCAAGTCAGCCTCAAGAGTTTGCAAAGGAGTACGTTTATCTAGGTAAATTATAGGGGACCCTGATCATGAGAAAGAAATTTACAGAAAAATAAAATTGGGTTAGAGTGCATACGGTAAGCATTGCCAAATCCTTACTGGGAGCTTACCACTCTCGTTGAAAAGAAAAGTGTGCAATCCTTGCATTCTACCGGTGCTAATATATGGGGCAGAAATTTGGAGGTCAAGAAAAAAATGTCGCAGTTTCGCCCGATAGGCGAAGCCTCAATTGCGATAGCAAATTAGTAGAGAGCTATTCAGAGTAGGGATACTAGTTTTATCGGCTGCATAAACTTGGACACATTCGCTTACTAACTGAATTAACAAGCGTGGTGTCAGCGCGCACAAGCAAACATGAATAGATCACACTGAATGACCGCAGACAACGACTGTCAAAACGCTGGCAGCAAGCGCAGCCGCCGCAGCGGGCGAAGGTTTGCGCGGTCTATCGCTTCAACGGAAACTGAGCGGCGAATGCACAGCGCATACAAAGGTCAGAGCCGTGTGGAGATAAGAGACAGTGCGGGCGACCGCCACCACCGGGCAAAGTGCAGAGGAGTTGTGCAGAGGAGTTGTTGGCAGAGGACAAGCTACCCCACTGCTACCCCGCGCTGCCTTCCCGCTTTCTTGCTTTCGCGTGGCAGATTGAGTGGCCAGGTCCCCTTGGGCCCGGTTGCAAGATAAGCATTTGGTGAAACGGCACAGCGTCGCCCCGCCATCCTCCCTCCCATACCTCCACGGCCTTTCGCGCGACAGTCGCGCTTGCTTTCCGCCACGCATTCGCTCTCCCGGATAGCGCGCGTCCCCCGCGCGCTTTCACTCGCGCATACGGCGCGCGGCGACGATTCCATCGGCCTTGGACATTATACGAAACCTCACGGTGACGGCGACGGCGACGTCAGAAATCCGGTTGAAGTGTCCATATAATTGCTATCTCAATAAAAAATATCAAGAATAAGTTAAGGACCGCACAAAGAGCGACGGAACGAAATATGTTAGGCCTAACGTTAAGAGATAGGAAGCGAGTGGTGTGGATCAGAGAGCAAACGGGGAATAGCCGACATTCTAGTTGACATTAACAGGAAAAAATGGAGCTGGGCAGGTCATGTAATGTGAAGGATAAATAACCGGTGGACCATTAGAGTTACAGAATGGATACCAACAGGAAGGAAGCGCAGTCGAGGTGAGGTGATGAAGTCAGGAAATTTGCAGGTGCAAGTAAGAATCAGCTAGCGCAGTGCATGGATGATTGGAGATTGCAGGGAGGGGCCTTCGTCCTGCAGTGGACATAAATATTTGCTGCTGATGATGATGATGCCCTAGTGAGAGAATGACGTCACAGCTTGAGAAGAAACTGAGATGTCCTCGTCTCTCGCGTGCGTGTGACTTGGCACAACAATAAACCCGCCGGCGCAACAAGCACAGCAAGCACAGCATCAACACCGGCACAACAAGCACAGGCTGTGACAGCAAGGTGGTTTCAACCGCCCAATGAAATGTTCTCCTTGTTTTTAATAGGGGACGTTTGTTTGGTTTTCATATCGAACAACGTTGCCTGCTGCGAGAGGTTTTCTTATCTAATTGGCTGTCGAGAGGCAAGGAGTGCGCAGAAGAGTGGAGGGTTTCGGTGGAGCCCAGCTAGAGCAGTGAAAGTAGATAACCGGGTCAGGAGAGTGGTTTCAGCGTCTCCGACTGGTCCACTTCCCCTTGCTTAGCTTGTGGTGGCTCTTAGAACAACGATTGCAGAGGCTTGCAGTGGGGAGTTAAAAAGGCCGCAAAAATGGAGGCTGTGACGAAGATTTGGCAGAGCAATATCGTAGAAGTGCCGAAAGGTCCCAGGAACGTTTGTAGAAATTTTGAGGGCGCATAGTGCCATCTGTTGCTGTCTTAGCATTGGTTCCACGGAATATTGGCAGATGGCGTTTTGCTAACAATGACCTTGAGTTGAGGTGGTGCGTGGAATCTGGAAAGGAGTACAGATGCAAGCTCTAACGTTCGCAAATGCCATTATGTGCTTAGAATTGGATATCTAGTCGGGGTTGCATGTTAACCAAAGATAATAAAGCTGGTTACCTAAGGGCAAAGGCATACCGAAGCAAATATTCGCAACAATATAAGGCATGTGTATGCGGCAGCAATGATCCGAATATCCTTATGGAATGCGAAGGGATTCACCTAGTGATAGCAGTTGGTAACGCACACCTTCCAGAAGCGCTTGATTTTAAAGTGGACCGAAGGATCAACCGGTCAGCAGTCGAGATAACCGAGAGATCAATTGAGAGTCTTTGTGGGGAAAAGCAGGGAAGATATAGGTAGATAGGGTAGATAAGGTAGATATAGAAGTTTCGAAGGCGAAAAAAAGGATATTTATACAAAAAATGCTAGAATGAAATGCTTGTATAGCATACATAATTAAATAAAACAGAGTGGGTGACGTTTGTCACCACCCCGTTTCGAATGGGATGATAGTAAGTTATCATCATTATAAAAAATTGCAGTTTTGCCCGAAAGGCGAAGCATCGATTGCGATAGCCAATTATTAAAGAGCTACACGAAGTAAAGATAGTAGGTTAATCGAAGAGCGGAGTCAGTTGGCTGCAGGACGAAAGTGGCTCACGGGGGACGGCTCGGCGGTTCATTCGTATGTGCTATGGTTTTGGGGTGCCTCTTTTTATGTTGTCCTAACGTTATTTGATGTTGTAGTCCAAATAAATGACTTGCTTCGCGTTTGCCTTCTATCCTGAACCCGCCTACATCTACGCGTATAAAGCAGAAGTGCTGCAGGATATAGGGGCAAACGAATTATTTATAATGCACAAAGAAATTAATTCTTGCCTCCAGCTCCTTAATAGCCAGTGTCGAGTGATCAGTGAAGAGTCATCGTCATTTTTTTCCCGTAAGAGGCAGAATCCTGCTTTTCCGGAAACATGGTTGTTTTGTTCGGAATAACAATGCATCTTTAGTGCGTACACGTCACATAGACGTGGTGAGTTTCCACTGTTTTCTGACGTCGCCTGACAGACATGCAAACAAGGTGTAGCCTGAAATGGGCGGAGGAAGTGCACAAGTATCTGTACCTGAAAAGCGTGGACACAGAATGGAGGAAGAGGTCAAAAAGTTGGCAACCAAATACAGGGTAATTGAAACTGTAAGTACCAGATGTCATCTGAATCAAAGTTAGAGAAACAGAAATTGGATGCCAATAATGGAAACGAAAAAAAAAAGACGACGGACAATTACAAGATTCGGAAGAAATAAGTTTTATATTATGTTGTGGGATCCTACGTTTCAATATCACAATCTGGTTATGAGGCGCACCGTAGTGGGGAACTCCGGACCTGCAGCACTTCTGATTTATACGCGTAGATGTAGGCGCGATCAGGATAGAAGGCAAACGCGAAGCAAGTCATTTATTTGGACAAAAAGGTCAAATAACATTAGGAAGGAAACAAAGTGAACGTAGAGCAGGGTAAATGAAAAGCGTGCAATCGAAGAATGTTTTTCTTGGCCTTATGCATAATTAGTGTGCACAAGTCGCGTTGACATGGGCAGTTTTCGCGGTTTTGTGACGCCTCGTGACATACAGGCGGAGTGGACTTGGTCCCAAAAACATTTCACCAATCACGGCGAGCTAACGAAAGAAATCACATCGACATCCATTGGAATAGCTTTACGTTATAGTACTCTTATTGCGGCGCGAAAAGATGAGGTTCTCCTTTCTCCGCGGCGCGCTTTCTCTCCAAGAAGTTCACGCGAGAGGTCACATGGAGAAGCACCTGGTCAGACCGAACAATTGTGTGACTTCTTACGTCCAGTGTGCACCACTGCAGACAACGTAGTGTTAGCGCGCTTTTTCGGCATGTGAACGACTGTGATCTTGCAATTCGACTTGGGTGAGCACAAGCTTTGTTGCCTATTTGACGTGCCTATTTATTTACTGCAGACAGCGCTAGAACAACACTATTTCCCGACACAAAGCGTCACACAGCACACAAAGCGACACAAAGCAACCTTTTTTCCCGACACACTGTGCTGCGTACCAGACAGGTGAGGTCACGTGGTACAGCGACGTATGAGAGAAAACAATTCTGTGAAGTATCTTGCGCGGTTCTGCGCAGAGTGCTGAAGAAAGAGGGCATCGTATTCAGCCGATGAGTGTAGTGAAGTCCCATAACGGAAAGCCCGCCAGGAAGACTGGACGAATGGCACCGGTGACTATTTTGACTACGACGTCCGCGTCACGGAATATCAATTGGAAGAGTGTTGCCCTTCTTGGGCCTAGAAATGAAGTCAACGCTATGCTGCACAGAAGGCCCAAGAAAGGATCATTGTCTCCAGCAAATAAGGACGCTGAATGCTCCTCGACAACAGGCCCGACTTTTTAATTACTTACATAGTATTCTTCGATTTGGTTCTGCGTGATTTTTCATGTCGTTAATTAAACTCGCTGCAGCAATAAATGAGTCTAGGTGCTACAAATCAGAAATTAATTCCACGAAAGCTTCAGTTATTGTACCCCATATCTTCAAAATTAAAAGCGTGACTGCTTTCTAACGGTCTTCACGACGTTTGCTTAAACAAACAAGTACAGACAACCACAAAAGTTTACGGACCACGGGATCTCAGAAAACGTTCAATTCCCGAGCAGCCTGTAGCAGTAGTCAGTAAAACTCTGTACGACAATGTTTTTAGCATATTCTAGTCGAGATCCGAAATGCAAATACCAGGCTACATTGTGAGGCTGCCGATATATTCAGCTTTTCGTCAGATTTTATGGTCCGTAATATTTTGTCGCTCACTGTACGTTTATTTACCTTTAATGCCTAAAATTTGGTTAACACCGCTCAATGAAGAAGGCTCCTTCAAGATAGACACGGGTACAGTACGTTTAATTCTCGCACTATAAAAGAATAAACGAGCGCAACCGACACCAACGTCTTTTTGTAAACATAAGCGGCCAGCATCCGTAGCAATACGCTTGAGCCCGTTTTGTAACTGTTGTTTTCAGCGGCATGTCTGAATCAGTTTGCGTTGCTATACGGTACAAATCTTGTGCTCTCGCGCGATATCTAATCCG
This sequence comes from Dermacentor silvarum, assembly GCF_013339745.2. Classification (NCBI taxonomy): domain Eukaryota; kingdom Metazoa; phylum Arthropoda; class Arachnida; order Ixodida; family Ixodidae; genus Dermacentor; species Dermacentor silvarum. Next base: position 186,863,918 of record NC_051158.1, read on the forward strand.
CAGCTAGCTGTAGAGAATGTCGTTTCACTCCAGGGGTGATTCGAGTCATATTCATTCGAATGTACAGGCGCGGCCACTATTAGCGGTCACCGCGTAAAGTCCCTATATAAGTACCGCCATCTACTCTTTCCTCCGCCGCCTCCTCTCCTAAAGCGCTTGCTTTTTTCTTAACTTTTTGCTTGCGAACGCCAAGTCGACGGTAGCGCACCTAGAAAGTCTACGTTGAAGCTAGAGTGTACTAGAATATGGACCATTGTCTAGTACACTCTAGTTGAAGCTTTCTGGCCGGGCCACGGCCAGGCTCGACTGGCGCGCGCGCTCGCTTCTTACGGCCTTCTCACCCGTCGGGGAAACAATGGGAGAGTTTCTCAGCACGTTTCGCCACCCGTCGGCGGTAAGGGCGCTGCGACCCTGCCCACCCTTCTTCCCCTGCTCCGCGTACATGCGCTTGCCTTCGCGCTCGCACGATCGTTTTCCCGCGCATTTTTTTTCGGTGTTCTGTCAGTGTTGTTCAGTATGCAGTAATTTGTGGGCTCCTGAAGGCGGTCGTACAGCCTTTAGTACGCGCTGCCACAGCCAAGACTTGACGCCGTTCATTGCACATCGGTATATAACTGTTGTGTGATGGTGTATTGCTGTCTTCCGTATTGCAAGTCCCGTTCCGGGAAAACACCCGGTGTTTCTTTTCACCAGTTCCCAAGCAATGAGTTTCTAGCCCGAGTTTCTAGCGCTTTTGGACAAGATATTTGGACAAAATAGCATCAACTAATAAAGGGGAATTATAAGATGGACAAGATCGTAGCCTTCTCCTCCGGATACGCTACTCGGCAAATACATAATTTCACTATAACTCATTTTTCCTCATGCAGCAACTCTTCTAACTATTCTTTTTTTCCGCGCACAATAGTGGACTAGAACCAGCTAACAAATGACGTCGTCTCTGCGCCAACATTACTTCTTTTTTATCATGTTACAGTGACATTATTTTGTTTGTGCCATGTTTGCAGCGACAGTGTTTTACTTATTTAGTGTAACGTTGCGTGTGCCCAATCTGTACGCTTTGTATTTATTCATAATAACACTTTTCTTTTAACCTGTGCATTTTCTGTACATACCAATGTATGTACAGTATGTACAATGTATGTACTCCTATTTAATTTATATAATAATGATATCATTAGTATCAGTATCAAGGCAAACTATATAATTTACGCCGATGATACTAGCATATTTCTGATAAGAAAGTCGGCGGATGATTTAGTTGAGGAAGCAAACTTAATCCTTCAAAGATTACATGAATGGACAAGTAAAAATAGTCTTAAAATAAACACAAACAAAACAAAAGCAATAGTTTTCCGGAGCAAAAATAAAAACGTAATAATTAATACGCCTATATTGCTAAATTTAACGCCTATCTATATTGTTCCATGCTTTAAAACTTTAGGCGTTATTTTCCAAGAAAACTTATCATGGGATATGCATGTAAATTCCTTGGCGACAAAATTATCTCAAACAATCCGGCTTGTTTACCGTAACCGTCATATACTGCCAACAAAAATAATGATGCTGATTTTCAACACACTGTTTCTTTCTAGTCTAAACTACTGTCACTTAGTTTGGGCTACTACCACACAGGGAAATTTGAAAAACTTTATGTACTGCAAAAAAAATTCTTACGAGTCGTAGAAAACGTTCCAAAATATGGTCATACACGTGATTTTTTCATAAAATATAATATAATGCCAATGCCAATATGTACGATTATCGACTCTGTAGAGCATACAAACAAGAAATAAAAAATGGAGTCGGCTTTCTAAGAACACTAGCGGATCTAAAAATCAACATTACAGCATATACGACAAGGACGAGAGAGTTTTGTAAAGTGGAAACTGTTAGAACGACATACGGACAACAAACTCTTCGTAACAGTCTGCCAAGGCTACTGAATAAATTGCACAACGAAACCAATGGATTGGAAAATACCTCTTTGAAAGCTCTGTATAGTTATTTCTGCCTGCACTAGATTTTTTCCCCTTGCTTTCGCAAATTTTTTCCCCTTATCGGAACTAACTAGTCGCATTGCATATATTCGTGTTACTTTCGTTTGTTTAGTCTGTATGAGAAATGTTAATGTTACGGCTTGTGTTTTTGATATATTTTTCTCGCACTTGTGTTTTTTTCGAACAGTTGCGATACCGTTATGCCTACCATTGCTCATTTGTCCTTATTGGTTGGAGATGCTTTTTTCTTTTCCCTTTTATTGTGCCCTGTTGTTAGGACACATTTTTTTTGTTCTCCATTTGCTCTGCATGGTTTGCGATGGTTAATTTGTGCAATTGGCATTTGCAAACAATGATGTGCTGCCTCTGTGTGTGCTAACGTCGCGCAAACGCCAATGCGGGGGCCTGCGGCTTCAGTCAAGCTGTCCATGTGGCAGCTTTTTCTGCATGCCCCTCGCGTCATGTACTGATGTGTTGTACTGATGCAAATAACATCATTGTCATTGTCATTGTCATTCGTTATGCTTTACCACCCTGCTAAAATCACCGCATGGTGATTGCAGTATTTATAAAATAAAAATAAAAAAAATTATAGCGTTTTTTTTTTTCTCGATAAAGCTTCCGAACACCTGCCACGCAGGAATGTACTAGAAGTACTCGAAGAGCGGTCAAGCCCTATTGACAACGCGCTCCCGTCTTGAAGTGCCCTGAAGGTGTTGACGACAGTCATGCGATACGATACGCAAATCTAATTGCCGAGACGTTTCTGAGAATACTCCTTGTAAATCAGTCAAACCACTGACTGACGAAAACGACAAGCCTTCGGCCTATGTACACAAGCCGCCAAGGAAACACTTTAGATTGTAATTGTCAGATAAGAAGGGCGCCCGACCCAACCTTCCAGCGTTGCGCGCGCTGCACAGATCGGCTGGGAGCAGCTGAGCAGGGTTGAAGTCCCTATATAAGAATAGTACCGCCATCCTTTGATAAACGCCGCTTCTCTCTCTCCTGTATCTCCGACTGGACTGATTGCGCGCGCTTTCTTCTTTATATTTTCTTTTTTTCCGCATCAGAGCCATGTTGAAAGTCCTCTGCGCAGCCGCAGTCGCCGGCGGCGGCGGCGGCGGCGCGCCCGGCCTGAAAGCTTCAACGTGGACTTTCTAGGTGCGCCACCGTCGACTTGGCTTTCGCAAGCAAAAAGTAAAGAAAAAAGCAAGCGCTTTAGGAGAGGAGGCGGCGGAGGAAGAGTAGATGGCGGTACTTTTCTTATATAGGGATTTAAAACCCCATATATAAAAAGTAGCGACACTCTCCTCCTCGCCTTCCCTCCTCCTCGTTTCTCCTCTCTTTCGCGCTCCTTTTCGACCGTTGCGCCGCCTACACCGCTTGAAACACGTGCACTTGTTTATCTTTCGCCACTGATCAGATTAGACGATCGCCGACTGTGTTCGCCGCTATCGTCGTGCTCCTCGCCAGTCGGTAGACGCTTCTCGGGCGAAAATGGCGATGGAGCGTGATCGTAAACAAACGCAGCCAGCGCCCGGGGGCTCGACGGTCCACGTGATGCCATTAGGCCAATACCGACGCGGCGTCGGCCTCGGACAGGGTGTGCGAGCAGGCGGCGGCATTCTTCAAAGCGTGACGCTACTTTTATATATAGGGGTTTTAAGCAGGGTGGGGTCGCAGCGCGCCCCTCCAAGCAGCGGCGATAGGCATGAAGTAGCCCCGATGCGAAGGCCGTAAGAAGCGAGCGCGCGCGCCGGTCGAAACGGCCGTGGCCGGGCGCGCGCCGCCGCCGCCACAGGCGACTGCGGCTGCGCAGAGGACTTTCAACATGGCTCTGAGGCAGAAAAAAATATATATATAAAGAAGTGAAAAGCGCACGCTATCATCGTCCAATCGGAGATACAGTACAGAGAGAAGCGGCGTTTATCAAAGGATGGCGGTACTTTCTTATAGAGGGATTTTATCACCGCGCTCCGGGGAGCGCCACGACGCGCGCGACGGGCGCGCACGCGAAGTATTGCGGCGCAAGCGCAATCACAGCTGGAGGCGGAGTTAGCTGCGCGTCTGCCCCGTCTGCTACGGTTCCCCCCGCTTCGCCGTGAGCGGATGGTGGTTACGTAAATTTAGTTTGTAATCAAAACGGGCGCTAACGTAAAGTGATTCCAAACTGTTTTGATTCCAATTCCTGAGTCAAATTTACGTAACCGCCGACGCAACCATCGGGCGGAGACCCGCGGCGCTGTCTGAACCCAATCAAACACTCCCTCTTTTATAGGAGGTCACCTTTGTTCGCTTTCAAAACCAATAACATTGTCACACTCAGCGGTTTTTCTTATCTAACAAGAGGTGAGGAGCACGCTCTAGTGGAGAGGGTTTCGATGGGGCCGAGCCATCACAGTAAAATAGATAACCGCATGAAGAGGGTGGTGCCGGCTTTCCCATTGGTCCGCTTCCCCTTACTTAGCTTGCGGTGGCTGGTCGAAAATCGCAGCGGCGTGCAACGGAAGGATAAGAATGCTGCTTAAACGGATCCTCAGCAAGGAAGAGTTGGCAGAGCCATGTCGTATGCATGCCGAAAGGACCGATAAACGTTTACTGCCACGCAAGAAAGTTTTTCAAGCGCAAATAAATACATGCTCACCGGCCAGTGCGAGCAGCGAGGGCCTGAGCGATAGGCGGGCAGCCATCTTCTATTCCTCTTCCGGAAGGGCAGTATTCAGAATATTTTTCAGTTTTGTTCGGCATATATTGCATTTGTTCGCGTACACGTCAAATTTGACGTGGTGAGTTTTCGCGGTTTTGTGAGGTCGCGTAACAGACAGGCGAAGTCGGCGTAGCAGAAAACATTGGACCAATAGCAGAGGGGCTAAATGCTGAAAAGGCGTCGAATCAGGAATGATTGTTTTTCTTTTTCCGGTTTAATCATGCATAATCAGTGTGTACACAGTTAATCAGATGGGGAGCTATCGCGGATTTCGTGACGTCGCAGGACAGAAAGGCGAAGTTGGGAGTGGCCCGAAAATGTTTTGATCAATCGTGGAGGCTGATTACGGAAATTGGAATCAAAACAGTTTTAAATCATTTTACCTTAAAGCGCCCCGCTTACACGTGCCGTTGCGTCAACAACCATACCGCGTCTCTGCCGACGAGCGTCACGTCATTAGGGACAAAGTCGACGATATGCTTCGCCGTTCCACACTCCCTGGGCATTCCTGTCATTCTCGTTCGTTGACTATCGTCGAATAAATAAGGTGACGCGCAAGGACGTCCATTCTTTGCCGCGCATCGACGACGCCCACAATTCTTTTCATCCTTGCGTTTTGGCTACTGGCAGGTTCCCATGACCGAAGCCGATCGCCAGAAAACGGCGTTTATTACACCTGACGGCCTTATACGAATTCAACGTGATGGCCTTTGGACTTTGCAACGCGCCTGCAACGTTTGAACGACTCATGGACAATACGCTGCGTGGCCTCAAGTGATCTATGTGTCTGTGTTACCTCGACGACGTCGTGGTTTTCTTGCCCGATTTTCCGACCCACCTACTTCGCCTTAGACACGTTTTCAGGTGTGTCACCAACGCTGGCCTGCAATCTCAACATCAAAAAGTGCCACTTCACCGCGCGAGATCTGAGCATCTTAGGCCACACCGTGGTCCAAGCACGGCGTACTACCGGACACTGTGATACTTCGTGCAGTCGCTAAGTTCCCGAAGCCTACTAACGTCAAAGAACTTCGCAGTTTTGGGGTCTGTGCTCATATTTCCGGCGCTTTGTCTGCAATTTCGCATCGATCATGTCGCCCTTGACCCAGCTTCTACGCGGTGGCGCGGAGCTCCCCTCCTGGTCCCCTGCATGCGACACCGCGTTTGCTACACTGCGTCATCTTCTTACCTCTGCACCTATTCTTCGCCATTTCTACCCGACAGCTGCAACTGACGCACTTACAGACGCCAGCGGGGTCGGTCTTAGCGCCGTCCTCGCGCAGTGTAAGCCCGGCTACTCCGAATACGTGGTCGCCTATGCGAGTCGCACGCTGACAAAAGCGTTGGCCAATTACAGCGTGACTGAAAAAGAGTGCTTGGCTCTAGACCACGGCGTAAAAAAGGAAGGTGATCCGACGGCGGCACGAGGCGCGGCCACTTAGTGTGACTCTACGCACGCGGCTGCCGCAAGGGGCAGCACCTTTTCTGGGGCCACTTTTTCGCTCGCTTTGCTGGCGCTTTTATGGGAACGCGCGGCAGAAGTGCTTTATTTCGATGAATATATGTCGTTCGCCTGCTTAAAACAACTGTACTTGGTTGGAGGAACGTCCCTTTATATTTCTGCCGACATTCCGATTGACTCCGACGCGGCGAGCAGCGGTAAGCGCAGCGCGCCGTCTGCTCGAGCAGACGACGCGTCTCTTTCGTGTTCGAAATGACGGTATTTTGACTGTAAGTGGCATGAAACCTTCTACCTGCCCAGGATTTGGCGTCTAAATAACGAAAAATTGCATATATTTGGGTATACGTGTTTAAATGCTGACGGAGGTCGTAAATTATCCACTGTTGCGCCGCTTCTCGAAGGCCTCCTGAACACGTGCTGCCCCTAGCGGCGGCGCTCACTTCCGGTCACACGAAGTGGCCGCTCTCTCGCCCCAGCGCGGGCGCGCCGTCGGAACTAAAGTCCCTTGATGTAGGAAAGTACCGCCACTCTTTGTACTTTGCCGCCGGCGCGCGACCTCCTCGCCTCCTCCTCGCCCCTCGCGAGTCCCCTCCGGGACAGACGGCCTTGGGCGCGTTTTCCTGCACGATGATTGGTCTCCCTTCCGTTGCGCTTGGAAACGAGCGGAGCTTGCGTTTTGCTTGTGTTTTGCTTTTTCTTTCGCGCCATTTGCGCCTCAGCTCGGCTGGCTCGGCGTATAGAGAACGTCGCGCGCTAACATTGCACGCTGTTTCGAGCACTGTCTGCTGGCGCTATGCCGTGCTGCTGCGCATATAACTGCAGCAAGAAGCGTGATGATGGCTATGCAGTTTTTACGATACCGCAAGGAAATCGTGATGGCTTGCGCAAAGTATTGGTATGCGTGTTGCAGTGTCTACCATGAAGTGATGTGGTGGTGACTGACTATGAAGACGTAAAGGGGCTCCAGCTGCCTCTATTAAGTCGAATGCTTTACCTAAGCCTTCGAAGAATACCAGTATACGCCACTTATACCAGTTAAGCCAGCTTTTTGTGAGGCATACGAAGCCAAGCTCACCAATGTTCACTGCATATATACAGCTATTTTGTAAATGTCACTTGCGCTTTTCATCAACTACACTCGGACAGAACTCAAAACTTTTTACTCATTTACCTTCAATCCGGTAAGTGGCAGCGGCCAATAGTAATAATGTTGCGGTTAATGGCATTTCTAAGAAGCTCGTACCAGCCAACTGCGATGTCACGCTAGGGGATTAAGCAGGACGTCATGACAAACGGTCGATATTCTTGGTTGGAAGACACGCTTTGAGGGGTGTTTGCCACTTCGTTCTTGGGCTGTATCCAACTATAGAGCTCTTAAAATTAAGGACTCAATTGAGCATGCGCGCCCAGTATGAAACGACTTTCCTGAGCATTCGCGCATGGCATATTCTTTGCAAATAGTGGCTCGGCTCAAAAGAAAACGTGGTATCTCTTACACCTTGAGTGTCGTTTTGATCGCAACAGAGGCGCTTTTTGGAAAGTACAAGCTCTTAGCGCAAGAACGAATTGCCCGTCAACTTTCGGCCGCACTGATACTGCTTTATCATGTATTAAACGGTGTAGGTTTGTGCCATGGCGTAATGTTACTACTGTTGTTTTCTTGGGCATGTCTTTTTCTCAGCTGCCATCCGTACTGCATGGCATATTTGTACACTAGCATTGTTTCTCATTCTGAATATTATATGATACTCTTCTACGTTATCTGTATCTTGTCAAATAACGTTTTTTTGCGCATGCACGAAAATAAAGCATCTTACTGACCATTCTTTTTGTTTTTTGTGTGATAAATGTTTTTCTGATGTCTAATCAAAATCACAATTTTAACTATCCTACTACATAATTTAAAGGTATGTTGGTGTGAACTATCAGAATACCTTTTCCAGAGGCGTATCTTTTGCCTAAACATATAGATTGCCTTCTCCCATCGGTATACCGAGTACTTTTTAAGCTTCATTGACACCGACGCCTAAAGAATAATCTGTGAATACCTTTCCTCAGCTTCTGTTGTTGTGGGTGATGAGTGGCCGCCGGCACCACTTCATCGCACTGAAATTGTGCAACCGTCCTATTCAATGCAGAAACCACAGCGCAAAAGATACTTTGACATTGAGACAAACACATGGACGGACGATGCTCTCGCCAGTAATTCATTATAAGAAGGCACACTGAATACAATACCTGCGGTGCACATGCGCGCACATACAAGAAAAAACTGCCAAACATAGAGCGATCTGCCACAAGCAATACTAGATCAGATGCAAAAAGTAAAGCAGCATATCGTGTGGCAGAAAAAATAACTGGAGTATAGAACTCGCCTCAAAGCTCCTTTTACATCAGTGTGTGTCATTCATACGACTTTAAGATGAAACCAACCTCATCATAAACGTTGCCTTCAACATTCTCCATGCTGTTATCACCATTTTTCAAAATATTCTACGCCACTAGGGCGCGCAACTGGCCCAAAATAATGCGCCTCCATCGAATTCTGCGGCCCGTCCGCGGGAGACTAGGCGCAATACGTGCCGTGCGCAGCGCGCGCAGCGCGCGCAGCGCGCGCAGCCGGCGGGCGAGGAGAATTGAGGAGGAAAGCGCGCGCGCGGAGGAGAGTGTCGCTACTTTCAAGATCAAGGGGCTTTAGTCGAAACACCTATCTTCTTACACCGTGCTCTAGACTGGGCGCCTGGAAAGTTCCGCCCATACTTATATGGTCGCCCATTTGATCTAGCAACGGATCACCACGCGCTTTGTTGGCTCGCCACGTTGAAAGATGCATCTGGCCGCTTAGCACGTTGGGCACTTCGAATCCAGGAGTAGGATATTCGCGTCGTCTACCGCTGCAGACGCAATCACACTGACGCAGACGCCCTGTCCCGTTCAGCTCTACCACCAGACTCAGACTGCGGAACCACTTGCGCACGCCCCCTGTCATCTCTTGACCTTGACTCGATTGGCACCGAACAACGCCGTGACCCGTAGATCGCTTCTCTTTACCCCTATCTTTCTGGCTCATCGACCACCCCTGTATCCCGATCCCTCTGACGCTATAAGCTGTTCATTTCGCCATTCGTTATCAGCTGCTCTATCGACGCAACTACGCTCCTGAAGGCCGTAGATGTCTACTAGTCATTCCCCGCTGCTTAAGGTCCAAAATCTGTGCCTCTTTTCACGACGATCCATCCGCACAACGATCCGCCCACCTGTGTATGAAGCTGCCCGACAAGCCGAAGAGTGCCGCCAGCTCGCGCGCACCCTTACGTCACAAGAACAACAGCGCCAGAAGGAAGGCCGCGCCGACTCACTTCCAAATCCCGCGTATGTCCCAGGGTCTCTCGTATGGCTGGCGGTTCCTTGCCAAACTCCTGGGCTTTCCTCGAAACTCGTCCCAATATGTGAAGCGCCTTAGCGCGTCTTGGAGCGAACGCCCCGGTGAATTTTCTCATCGAGCCACTATCTCTGTAGACGACATGTCCCGGCGCGGACGTGACCTCGTCCACGTGGCGCGTCTCAAGCCCTACCATGACCCTCTGCCTCCACACTCTTAGGTCGCCGGAATGACTCTTTTTCTGCGGGGGTGATTGTGAAGAAGACGGCGCGCCTCCGTCCAGCGGCATCGCCAACGCTCGGCCCGCTCTGCTCGCGCTGCGGTCGCTGGTGTCTTTGGAGACGGTGCCCCTCGCTGCCTCGCCGTTCCTTGTACTCGTAGCGTCCTTGAAGGACAACGCCAATAAATCTATTCTCACACCCGTAGCCGACAGGGGTACGTGCCATTGCACTTGGACCCTTTCTGCACAATCACCAGGATCGGTCCACAACGTTGGTCTATGTCGCCGGAGACGATCCACCAGATTCTAGCGATTTACTGCTTCGCTGTAAAAAGCACCTAGCGGCCGCGGCCACTCAGACAGACCACAGACAGCATCTGGAAAAGGGCTCTGTCTATGAGTTGCCGCGTAACAGAAATATTTTGTCTCGTATATTCGAATTACACTCTTTTAGACGTTTATAAACCTGCGCGAAAAAACGAGGACACACGAGAGAAACACCCATGACACCACTAGCGCCGGCATTATAATTACACTCCGAAGCTATCATGTCTGCAGCTTTTGTGTAAGTCGTACTTTACGAATTCTCTTACGTACGCTACGCAATCTACTTTGATAAACTGAATTAGTTCAATAAGGCACTTGCGCTTCGCGGAGGGACTAAAGGAATGAGCATGTATGCTGCACTTCCGCACACGTGGATGCGCGCGTGGCGTACGTCGCTTGCGGCGGTGGTAATTGTCTAACGTCGTCTAACGTAGTGTAACGTCGATCGTACTTGTCTGACGTCGGCAACAGCTATAGTATACGCTCTACATCAACTTTCAGAAGGTAGAATAGAGGCTGATTTTCTTTTTTATTTTTTTATGTGTGGCTATATAAATGATATTCGTCCTTAGCCGCCTAGGTAGTAAGCTACCTAGGCGGCTAAGCTTTAGCCTTGCACTGCTAAGCACGAGGTCTCTGGATAAAATCCCGGCTGCATCTCGATGGGAATGAAATGCAAAAACGGCCGTGTATCGGCCGTTTTTGCATTTCTGATATGCGTCAATTGATGCAAATTGCATTTTTGATATGCGACAATTAATGATCAGAAGAACCTACTCTAACGACTCAGTACGTTTGTACAAAATCGTCAAAATCTACGTTTGTACAAAATCGTGAAAATCGTTTCAGGGTCCTTTTAAGTGGCCACAACCGACAAGGCGAGGGCAAAATGTTTTTCTTTAGATGCGAAGCATCTTATGCTCGGGGCTATGTCACTCCCTCCCTCCCTCCATCCATCCGCCGTGCGTCCACACCCCTACTCCGCTCTTTGTCTCATCTCCTCTCCTCTCGGCATTCATGCGCATCCTCCTCTCCTCTCCGGATTGCGCAACGAATGGCAACACCAGAGGCTCCGTGCGCGATAATGCGAAGCAGCTTAGGTTAGAGGCGCGACGGTAGGCGCCCCAGAGGCACCGGCAACAGTCACCAACGCCGCGCGCGTTCGCTGCGAACGCGGGCAAAACGGCGACGGCGTCGACAACAGTTCTGCGCGTTGCTTGTGCTGCTGCATGTCCAAGCTGCAGCTGATAAAACTACCTTGAATCAACCCCATGGCTGCTTTGCATACCACTCAGGGTTTCCCTACGGGAAGATGGTGTAATTTTTTGTTTACCATCCGGCGAGCGCAATCGCTTGCTGCACACTTGGTATTTGCGCCGTCTCGCATCGTCGCGTTGCTACTTCCAAAACGGCATTATTAAGGCCAGTTACTGACTGACGAAGCAAAATCGCGCCTCAAGAACTTCTCCTCAGGGCGCGATCGAAGTTTTCCGCAGATTTCCTCTGATAGTTCAGGCCACACGTATCACCTCAGGATGTGTTCCTCCTTCTGAAGTACGACGTCCTGCACCCAATCAGAGGCTCGAGTGACCATTTTATACTGGCGCTCGATATCAAGAAAGCTTTTGATACAATCTCACATGACTCGATCATGGAGGGCCTGGAGTCCATAAACTGTGGCCGCCGCATATACGCGTACGTTAGATCATTCCTGACGCACCGAACGGCGACAATAGGTTTGGGGTCGACTAGGTCCGACACTTTTGACCTCCCGAACAGAGGCACCCCGCAAGGAGCTATCCTTTCTCCTATCCTCTTCAATGTGGCCATGCGTAAGCTCGCCATTGAACTACAGGAGGACCCAGATTTAGGCATCGCTATTTACGCGGACGACAAAACCCTTTGGACGGCAAGAGGGTCGTATGCGGAGAAACAAGACACACTACAAAGAGCAGTAGACAAGATACTGGCTTTCACCGACGGAGCAGGGATGAAATGTTCGCCTGAGAAGACCGAGCTGATCAGAGTCAGGGCTAAATACGCGAGAAAGAACGATGTTGTACCAATAACCATCCACCTTGATGGACGTCCCGTTAGGGAGGTGAAAACACTGCGCATTCTGGGAATGTGGGTACAACAGAACGCAGGCACAACACACACCATCCAAAAATTGAGAGGAACAACAGGGAACGTAGCCCGTATGATAAGAAGGATAGCTAACAGTAAAGATGGGCTAACTGAAGTAGAAACGATCAGACTGGTCCACGCCTTTATAATTAGCAGAGTGACGTACGCACTCCCGTACCAAGCACTAACAAACCAGGAGATGAAACAAATTAATACAATCATAAGGAAAGCCTTCAAGGCAGCGCTTGGCATCCCCGAAAGTGCTAATAACGAGAAAGTCGAGAGACTAGGCCTCTACAACACCTTTGAGGAATACGCGAGCGCGGTCCTCATAGCTCAAAGAGAGCGGCTCAGCTCAACGAACCAGGGACGTGCAGTTCTAGAAAAGCTGTGTTTCACACCGCGACCACTGTACTGCGACGAGGATACAGTGCTACTGGACAGGGACACGAGATCTCATATCACGGTGGCACCAATACCAAAGAATATGCACCCAACATACCATGCCGGTAGAAGACGAGCACGAGCTGTAACCCTGCGGAATCGTTTTGGGAAAGGTTTAGCCGCGTACTACACAGACGCTAGCAGAGCCAGTAGAGAGACTCACACGCTAGCGGTTACCCAACAACAACGCATCATAATGGCCACAGTCGTAACTCGATCCACGTGCGCGGCCGAAGCGGCTGCAATAGCCATGGCAATTGCAGACGCGGAACACAGAAACGAGTCGGCAGTCATACTGTCCGACTCGCAGACGGCATGTCGGCTGTTTCTCAATGGGACGGTACCCAAAATGGTACGCAGAATTCTGCGACAAACCTTGAAAGAACACCACGACATTATCTGGTGTCCGGCTCACGAGGGCTTGGAAGGTAACGTGGCGGCAGACCGTATAGCTCGAGGATTCAACAACCGAGCTGCGGCCGGGCCTTGCGCGGAACTTCTTCCAAGCACTCGTGATATTCTACTACAACAACGGGAGGAACGCAGAGTCTATGGTCATCCACACAAGGCCCTTAACAGACAGCAGAGTAGGGACTGGCGGCGCATTCAAACAAACAGCTTCCCTAACCTGCATCAACTCAGTAAAATAAGCCCAACAAGATTTCTGGACGTCTGTCCATGGTGTTCCAACAAACCCACACTACAACATATCACATGGGAGTGCCTGGAAAGGCCTTCACATATTACTATGCCATACATAGCATCTCAACCACTCATGTTAAATAGGCAGTGGGAGGCATGGCTTGCGGACGAGGGAAAGGAGAGCCAAGTGGCTCTCCTGGACCAAGCCCAGCGAGCCGCTCGCGCCAGTGGAGCCCTGGACTAAGGGCCCAACCACGCTCGCCTAATTTTCTTTTCAAATAAAGTTTATTCCTCCTCCTCCTTCCTCTGATAGCGCGTTAGCTGTCGTCTGCCACGGCAGGCCCGACGTAGGCGGCGCCACTGTCTATATCGCGCCTCGATCGCGCTGGCCGCACCGAGCGGGTGCGACTCATAGAGTTTCTAAATAAATAACCTAGAGGGAAAAGTGGCGCTAGTGTCTGCGGGGGCTCTCCTGAACGTCGCCTCAACCTACATGGGAATGATGGGAAGTACAGGCTTCGGATTGACTTCTGTCTTGAAACTGGTGGCGTTTGTATACGGCGCAGTAAACGAAGCTGTATTAAAACATTTTCGCGCAAAAATTAATTTTATTTATGTTGTGTTTTATATAATGCATAATATATTGAATAAAGTTTGTATGACTTTGAGATTGAAGCATGGTTTACCACCAGGGTATGCATTGTTCTGCCTGATTTAGCGCCACTGAATAATTATTTATTTACTTTCACAACAACAATAACAACCGTGCATGTGCTTATATAAAAAATACTCAACAAATATTTATGGAAATAAAAATTTTGTATTATGAGAAAAGCGTTGCGCCTTTGAGAGAAATGTTACAAGTGTCGTCTGCTACGACGCCTGCTCGCTGCGAACGCGGGGAAAGTGAACTTTTCTCGCAGACGGTACGCACTTGCGAACTCTCTCGCTCTTTAGAAAGGCTGCATTGGCTGTCACGATTGATGAACGCCTTCTAGTACTTTTAAACACATCTGCTGCAGTGCTATCTTAGACGCTTGTGGCCTCTTACGAGCATGCTTTACTATATTTTATGTTGACGTACCGCTTCTTCTGAAGTGCGCGCCAGCAACTGTTATGTCCTGGCTTTGCGCTTACCCGTTTTGCGACAGCAGACTACAGCCAGGAAGCAGCAACCTTTCCTACCACAAGTAAGTTTGTGTTCTCAAATGTCCTGAAACAACCATTTCAATGAACACATAAACGAGTAATGTGCAATGAAGCCCTCAATCAAATTTGATTGTCAAGCCAGTAGAAGAGCAACTATGTAGCAAACAAAATGCTTTATGCAAGCAGTCAGCAGTCTTTCCATTGCACTCTGCATCATGAGCAAAAAAAAAAATTACTGGCAGCTTAATTAAACACCCAGCATATGTCTGCAGCTACACTTAACAGCTTTAAGGCTAGCAGCATGTACAAGAAGCCAAAGTGCTGTAGCAAAGCAGAAAGTTGCATCTACGTACTGACCACACAAAAAACGACTGAACGAAAGTTGTTAGGTGCAATGGTAAGAGTCAGGAAGAGAGCAGTGTGGATCAGAGAGAAAATGGGGAAAGCCGATATTCCGTTTCATATTAAGAGAGAGAAAAAAAGGAACTGGGGCAGGCCATGTAATGCATAGGGCATATAACTGTTGGACTATTACAGTTACCGAATGGGGTGCCAAGTGAAGGGAAGCGCAGTCGAGGTCGGCAGAAATTTTGGCGAGGTGATGAAATTGGAAAATTTGTGTGTGCAAGTTGGAGTCGGCTACTGCAAGACTGGGGTAACTGGAAATCTCTAGGAGAGGCCCTCGTCCTGTACTGTACATATAAATAGACTGGTGATGATGATGATGACTGACCACTTTCTGCACTTTTTGTGTTGAATAAACAGGTTTCCAATTGACAATCCCATCCTCCTGCAAAAATGGCTTCAAGCCATGGGTCTGAGAGGCTTTGCTCCAACCAGACGTCATGCTCTGTGCTCTGCCCACTTCGAGCAATCTAACTTTTGGGGTGGTCTACAACGACGCCGACTGCGTGAAGGGGCAGTGCCGACTTTGTTTCAACCAAGCAGTGACAACACAAGGGTAGAAGTATGTTTGTTTATTTCATTTCAACTTTCAATTTATTTTCACTGCATACCAGGGAAGAGAAAGGTGTAGCAGATCCCAAAACGTCAGTCTCCCTCAGGTCCTAAAGAAACATGGAAAGAAATTCACAAAGATTGTTAGCAGCTGCGAAGAGCAAAACTGACATTAAAGAGCAAAATTTATGAATATATGTTGCACAATATAAATGTTCTAGCAAAACATGGCAAACCCCTCCAGTTCACAGTAACAATGATTTCACATTGTTTTTGTCTCGAACTCACTATGTTCATGCGAATGAACTTATCAGGGAAGAAACTGTCTGATGGGATCAAGAATACTGAAGAGTACTGACACAATTTTTGTCCCCTTTTCTTTCTTTGTATGTCTATTCCAATCTAATAACCAAGGTATAAAGCTTCAACCCCTCAGGCACACAAGCAAAAATTATAGGTTCCTTTGACTTGAACACTTGCAAACACATGCCAAATTACATGTATCTTCATACCACTGGTAACTTCACAGGAACAGCATGTGTGACCTTGTGGGATGACAAGCTAGTGATGCGTGTGCCAATCACCAGATGAAGCATACACTGAGGCCACGGTGCCAAATTACCCCATCCTAGCCATATCACATGAACCATATTAATGCTCTGAAGAAAGTGAGGGGGATGCTTTAGGTTGCAAGAGAAGTGATGGCACAGAACAGTATAATTCAGCCTCACTGCATACATGCTGCCCCACAGGACGAGAAGGCTGGGCTAACTTCAAAGGGCAGAGATCCTGTCATTCCTGTGATGTCACTGTTGGTGGACACTGCGCTTAGGATGTTTTAACACATTCGTATAAAAGGCAGATATGAATCATTCTTGTGCACAGTATGTATGAGTTGAAATTTCGTATCATGATTACTGGGTCAAATGGCATCTGATTTTCAAAAAACTTAATTTTATAACATAATCCTAGGTGAAAACTAAATTTAGCTAAGAACTATTTATAGTTGGGGAATTCAAATTCAAGGGCGGTTAAGAAAAGGCCTCTGGTTAATATATACAACCTGGGGCCGTATTCTGAAACGTTCCACTTCGGCGGTAGTTCGCCTTTCGCCCTCAGGCGCGCACTGATTGGCTGGTTGAGCCAAATTGAATGAGGTCGGGCTATATAGTATGCAACTGCAAACACCAACATAGCCGATTGTATGGCCGATTTTATATGTGCTGCAATCAGACTTCTACACATCACAGAGAAACAAAATTATAATTAAATCAAAATTGCAATTGCCTACAGCGACCAATTACTGCCCTACCAAAACATTAAGTAATTACAGAAAGTAATACATCTTACTTTACCAATATATTCCTCGAAAAATACACTAAATAGAACAAGCTGGCCTTGCTGTTTTAGTACGTCCACTGAAACCCTTCACACACGGATGAACTTTAGTAACACAATATTTTATATTGTTATACTACGCTACACTATTGTTATATGCTTTTTAAAATTGTCTTTTGTCTTCTACCCTCGATTTCTTGTGAAGGCATCAGCAGCAACACTTGAAGCTCACTCGATGTGTTCACCGGAAGGATGGGCAGCGTTGTAATCAAACAACACGTTGTGCACAAGATTTTGGTTGCTCAATGCTGTGTTGCTCACATCTAGGTCTTCTATGAAGTGCACACTATGACATAGTTGCCGGGCCTCAAATGAGGAAGCACATGAAAACACGGACACGAGAAGAAACAAAGACGAAGACAAGCGCTAACTTTCAACAACAAAATTTATTTCGTTTCGAAATCTAAGGCTGTTGCATCGAGAAAACACTAAGAACCTGAATCATACACTGCAATTGCGGTCAGCTTTTATGGCATATGCAAATAATCTACCTCTCTCGCCGACAATGAAAGTGACGGTTTGCCGATACATTTGTCAGCAGCCGAGATGATTTGTTCAGTTTCTATTATCAATCTTACATTCTCACGTTTATCCCATCCTAATAGCGGTGTTGGTCTGTCATTATTCCATGATGACAGACCAACAAGCCCACATTGCCAACCTCCTCAAATCCTTCTTGGTGTCAAAAACACGCTCACTTCGTACGCGCTAAATCTGGACTCGACCCTTGAAATCATCTGGATAGTCTGTGTGACTAAATACACTAAAATCCTATTCGGGATTTGCTACCGCCCACCGGATTCTAGCAATACCTTTGTACAGGAACTTCGTGCCAGTATCACTGATGCCAAAAATCTTTGTCCCGCAGATGTAATTTATCTCTTCGGAGACTTTAATCTGCCGCTAATTGATTGGACCAATTTATCGTCACCTTGTAGCCTTTCAACAGAATTTATCAACTTAGCCTTAGACTTTAACCTGTTTCAAGTCATCGATCAGCCGACTCGTGGTGTAAACACGTTAGACTTGTTACTGACGAACGCTCCGGAAACACTTAAGACAGTGTCTTGCCAAAAAGGCTTTAGTGATCATAATTTAATTGAAGTAACATTGGACTTGCCTCTACCATTCACAGGAATATCAAAAAAGAAAATCCGGGACTACAACAAAGCCGACTACAACAAAATTA
Organism: Dermacentor silvarum; assembly: GCF_013339745.2. Lineage (NCBI taxonomy): Eukaryota > Metazoa > Arthropoda > Arachnida > Ixodida > Ixodidae > Dermacentor > Dermacentor silvarum. The sequence goes on from NC_051158.1 coordinate 186,881,925, forward strand.
ACGTAGAACTCGAAACATTTTTAAATCTAGTTTTACTACCTTCTTTCGACAATCGCTCTGTAAATGAAAACTGGGCACTTTTCAAAGATAAAATGTCCCTGCTCATTGACGAATGTATCCCAATTATCACAATTTCTAACGATAAATCAAACCCTTGGTTCACCAAATCCCTTCGTAAACATAGAAACAGGAAAAAACGCTTGTACTGTAATGCGAAGCGCGTTGGTGCATCTTCTGCTTGGGAAAAATACAAACAATGCTTGACCAGTTACTGTTCTGCAATATGCAATGCCAAAGATAAATATTTCCACAACGATTTGCCTTCCCTTTTGCAAAATAACCCGAAGAAATTCTGGCGCTTCATATCCCCTGACCAAGGCACAAACCAGTTATCATTACTGGATGATAACAAGCTTCCTCTCTCAGATTCGGAGTGCTCGTCTGCATTTAACACGTTTTTCTCATCTGTATTCACTCGGGAAGATCATTCCGACGTGCCATATGTCCCTGAGCACAACTACCAGTACATGCAGCCCATTGAAATCACGGTGGATGGTATCGCATGTCAAATTAGGCAGCTTAAGGCATCTTCGTCAGCCGGTATCGATGATATTAACTCCAAAATGCTAAAAAATACCGTTTTTATATCGAGCACAATATTATACCACATCTTTCGACAGTCACTATCATCTGGACAACTACCAGACGATTGGAAAATTGCTAAAATAATACCAATTTTTAAATCCGGAAATAAGAATTTGCCTGAAAACTACCGTCCGATATCACTCACATGCATCTGCTGCAAACTTCTTGAGCATATAATCGCCTCCCACATCTACAATCACCTGGAGACTAACAAATTCTTCTTTCCAAACCAGCATGGATTCAGGAAGGGCATGTCATGCGAAACGCAGCTACTGGAATTGACCACTGACCTTCATTCCAACATGAACAATGGCCTACAGACCGATTCCATCTTTCTTGATTTTGCCAAAGCTTTCGATCGCGTCGCCCATTGCCGCCTTATTTCTAAATTATCTGCCCTTCGATTAGATTCTCTCACTTTATCATGGCTTCGGAATTTCCTTTCACTTCGCAAGCAGTTCACGATTGTTAATAATACTTCCTCTCACTCTTCCTACGTCTTTTCTGGCGTTCCACAGGGCAGCGTTCTAGGCCCGCTTCTTTTCCTGATCTATATAAATGACCTGCCAAATAACATATCATCAAGTATTAGAATATTTGCAGATGACTGCATGTTATACAGAGCAATAATCAGTCCCGACGACCACCTGATCCTTCAAGACGACCTCAACATTATCTCTATTTGGTGTAGCACCTGGCTCATGACCCTAAATACTAACAAGTGTAACATTATTTCTTTCGGCCGTAAGCGTGACGCTTCCATTTTTTCCTACCACATACAGGGAGACAAGCTTTCGCGGGCATCATGTTATAAATATCTTGGCGTTTACCTTACACCAGGCCTCTCCTGGTTTGAACACATCACTGCTACGTGCGCGAAAGCCTCAAAATCTTTAGGGTATCTACGACGAAACCTCCGTCATTGCCCCTCAAACGTTCGTAAATTATCCTATTTAACTTTCGTCCGCCCACAACTTGAATATGCCTCATCTGTTTGGTCCCCTTCCGCTCATTATCAAATTAACATGCTTGAAGCAGTTCAGAACAGAGCCGCCCGTTACATTTCAAGGAACTATGACAATCATTCAAGTGTGACTCAACTTAAACTTGATCATTCCCTTCAACCATTGGCCATCCGCCGTCAAATATCTCTCCTATGCCTGTTTCACAAGTACGTCTACAGCAATAAAATAGCCTCGTTACACCTTGAACGCCCTCTTTTCACGTCACGCAGGCTACATAATCACCTCAGCTTCATGCGCATCTTTGGCAATACGAACGCTTTTAACACATCCGCACTTCCACAAGCCATCCGCATGTGGAATGATCTTCCCGATCATATCGCCTCTGATAATAACCTTAACACATTTCGCCAGAAGCTTGAGGTACATATTTTCTGTTAAATAGTGCTGTAACATGGTCTCGGCGTTTAAGTTCTTTTGTTTATTTTGCGATGTGTTGCATTTTTGTTTGTTTTTTTTTTCTTCACTTGCACTCAAATGGTCTTTTAGTGCTTATTTCGGAAACGTATTTTTTCTTGACTTGCGTTGGAAACTTCTTTTACATTTTGCAATTTACTCTGTTGCGTTGCGTTTTGATGTTCACTTGCATTGTAACCCTGTTCTATACTAGTTTGCGTGTGCTTTCATTGTATTAAGTAAACCCCCCCCCTTACTCAATGCCCTTTGGGCCTGTAAGGTATTTTTTAAATAAATAAATAAGGTGCTCCCGATAGGGCTGGTGAAAAACTGAAAAATTGTGTATAGGAGATTCCCGGAATAAACATTAGACGTAGACAATTGTATGGCTCTCGAGCCATAGAATTGCTGTTTGAAATAGTGAGGCAACCATTTGATGGACCTCCTTCCGGCACCCTTCCCTCCGTAGCCATATAGACTTCAATGACTAATTTGAAAGGACACCAACAAATCTTCAGTTTGCTTGAAAAGGTGGCCAAATTTGTATTGTCATTTAAAATAAAGTCGCACAATGTTTAGCTCTAAAAATACCGCTTGTAGATTACAATTGCAAATATAGATGTATACTGTTAGGGGATGAGGCGTGCTCATTTACAGGTGATGGATGAGAGTCTAGGAAAACAGTTACAATAGTATCAGACATACAGAAACATGGGCGTTCAACGGACAAAAAAAACTTTCATTGATGTCACAGAAGTCTATACAGTTAACTGAGCAAAGAAAAATTGAGCAGCAGTTTTTAACACCTCAGAGTCACACCTAAAAGATAGAGAATATTATTATAAATTACTTGTTATTACAGTTTGTTTTGAAAATAGTGTAATGGTTACATGTGACTAGGTTACTGAAAAATGTCTCTGAAATATAGCGAGCATTACCAAGCAAACAAAATAGTTGTTGAATTACAAAACCACCAGAAAATAGTATTTATTATGTGCAATTGGTTATGTACAAGTCTGGCTACAATGGGGCATAAATTCAAACGGTGAGTGCTATCCTTTCAGGAGATGCAGTAATTAAAAGGAGTGTGAGTGAACCCATAAAAATGCAATAGAAGGGTTTCAAAATAACGCACAAGCCATGCAGCCTGCTCATTTCATCAGTAAGGCTATTATTTTACTAAAGTTCAAGCCTCCATAAAGGTCAGACGTGTAATGAAATACACCTGTCTTTCAGCTTGTGCAGGTGCTACCAGTCAACAACACTGCTGCTGAAGAGGCCCCAACACTAGTCCTTTTAGCCGATGCCTGCAACGACGCTCAGGCACCAAGCGAGCATGCAGAGGTGAGCATGAAATGTAAGAAAGGTGACGAGCAAGCTGATGCGAAATTTATGCTGATGCAGGCGCAAGGCATTCCATCAGAAGGCTGCAGGCAGGCTAGGGATGACCCATGTACAACCGAAGACTGTGCACCCCCCCAGGGGTATCCGAATCGACCGACTGTCAAAACCCTTCACCACCTGGACCACACATACTCTTCAAAAGAAAGCCCTAGAAGCAAGGCAAAGCGGCTGGAAGGGTGCCTCAAGGAAGCCAGAAAACGAATAAAAGTGCTTGAAGCAAAAACAAACAGACACAGTGAGCGAAGCCGTACCCTGCAGAACATGATTGATGAAATGAGCAGCAAGTCATTGATTACAGAGGAGGCACAGACAAAACTGGAACAATTTGGAAACCTGCCAGTCGAAATACTTGATAATTGGCGCAGAAATGCCACAGAGCAGCCTCGAGGCAGGAGGTACAGTATAGAAATGAAAAAATTTGCCACGACACTACATTATTACTCACCTCGAGCATATGACTATGTAAGTTCATTGTTTGCCATGCCTAGTGTGCAATCTATACGGCAGTGGCTCAGAGTTGTTGGAGGCTGGCCTGGCTTCACAGCTGAGGTGTTAACAGCACTCAAAGAGCAGCACAAGAAAGACACACCACGAGAGCGCTTGTGCTCCATCCTTCTTGATGGAATGAGCATCAAGAAGGCATGCGAACTGGACCTTTCAAGTGGGCGACTGATAGGGTTTGTGGATCTAGGAAACGGTCAGGAACCTCACGATGCAGACAACATCCCCCTTGCTACAGAGGCACTTGTGTTCATGGTGGTAGGGTTGGCAGCGCCATGGAAGATGCCCTTCGGATATTTTCTGAATGCTGGACTTTCAGGAGAAGTTATAAAGAACTTGCTCCTCGAAGCCGTCCATTGCATACAAGAATGTGGACTGAAGGTGACTGCAATTGTGTGCGACTGCCTTATGGCCAACGTGGCAATGGTGAAGCTTCTTGGGTGCCGCGTGCATGAGCTCACATTTGAAAACTTAAGGACATCATTCCCAAACCCACAGTTTGAAGAAGAAGAAATCTTCGTAATGTTTGACCCATGCCATGCACTAAAACTACTGCGGAACCTTTTGGGTGACAAGAACGTTCTTTGGAGTGAAACATATGGGGTAAGTGTTACATGTCATGAATAATAATAACACTTATGGGCCATACTGTGACAGTGCTACTGTAATAGAGGAATTAAAGGCATGGAAGCGCAAAGGCATGGAAGTGCATAGGCATCTAATTTCTAAGCAAACAGGTTAGCTATGAATTGAACACAAAATGGATGTAGAATTCTTACACCTCATGCTCAGGACCATCAGCAAATTGTCCTATGCTAAAGCTTTAAGCATTTTGCACAAAAGCAGCCTATTTTTCCGATCCACACATTTGAAATAATAACTCTCCCATGTGACGAAGAAGTAAGTCCTTTCATTTCAGCAGGAAATTGAACCAGCAGACAGTACTTGTACAAGAACTCACAATGTGGGATTAGCAAATTACCGTACGCTCTCACGTAAGGGCTGCACTCCGAACTAGTCAGCGAAAAATTTGTAGAAAAAAATTTCCAACAAATATGTAATCACGTTTGGTACCCGCTATCGTGCACGTGCATCGGTGAATTTTTTCGCCCTGCGTACTTGCACGTACTGCTACTACATGGCGAGGGCCAGGGTGTGCACAAGTCGGTAGCTGCGCTGGCACCATTTTGACCAAAAGGTGCGTTCCCGTGTAAAGGCCGCACCTCATCAAATTTGTGAAGAAGGGTAAAAAATGCAGCCCTTACACAAGCATATTCGGTACATATGTAACTAAAAGCTTCTGTTTAATTTAGGCATAGGCATCTTACAATACAACGTGAGGCAAGAGCAACGTTCAAGCCAAACAACGCTCAATTAGGGTACACCAACTCAGTGAAAATCCTGAAGGTAAAATAATTTCCTCAAAGTTTCCCTCAAAGTGCAATGAAATACATACATGGCAGTGAAAGTGTGTTCTGCCTACATGAGGGAGGCTTTGTGGAAAACAAGTGAAATGTCAATGTCTTTTGTAGCACATTTTATTAAGGGAAGGATACTTTGAAGCTACAGATAGTTTATGGATCTGCGCTGTTGACTGCATCGCTACACAGCTTTAATTCTACAATCATAGTGTGTACCCTGAAAGGATCAAACCAGAGTCAATTAATTTACATTAACTTTGACACTTATGCAATTAACCTCGCCATTTGTCATGCATGTCATATATCCATCACATCAAGTAGTCTACCCAGAGAGGTGGAACTTCATTCTTGAAACAAACCTCTCACGAAAGAAAATAAAAATAAAGGTATTACACCATGTACACATAGGGGGCAAAAGATTGTCAGAAGTTATCATATCCTCATATGCAGGCCTGAGGTGCTCCTTCATTCTATCAGTATCAATCCATTTTAGCCTGTCTTTGTCTACAAGATTCTGGCCCACAGCGACTGCTATAACTCTGTAGTGGGTAGTGGCTGGGCAACTTAATTGTACCTTGTTTCCACACATAGTAATTGTGCTTTGTTTATGATGATATTTATTGTCTTCCCAATGGTTTCTATTTTTTATTATTTGTTATCAATGGGTTGTGGGATGTATTCCCCATAAATTAAGACATTTCATGGTTCAAAACAATCCGCAATAAACAATAGAGGAATGTTTTAAACTGTCCCAAGAACAAACCTTTAACTGAAGTTTTAAGTAAGATAAATTTTTCATGTGCACTGATGCTGTCAATCACATATGTAAAGCAGCTTTTGTCCTAAGTATATTTAGCTTGAACTGTATTGACATGATGGTCGAATCTTAAAATATACTTCAGTGAAGTGATTTTGGGCGTCCTCCAAACTAATGAGATATTGCAATTGCAAACGTTTTTGTGACATCTATCACATCCACTTATATAAACAAAAAAAATGGCAACGCATGTGCAAATGTGTGAGGCATATTCAAGTTAAACTGTATCACTGCAACAATAACTGCACATGAAAGCTGAAAATATCCAAGATAATTTTACACGAAACAAGTTGGCTAGCCAACAGGTTATCAGACACATGATTACAAAAAGCAGGCCATAAGTTAATGTGTCAAGACTTTTCAGTGAACTCGATTACAACCCCATGCATTTTTCAATTACAGGCAATTGAATGGAGATACATTGTCCTTCTTAATGAGCTGCAGGAAAGAGAAGGTCTCCGCGCAGGCAACAAGCTCTCCCGAGCACACGTGGAGTACTACAGGCAGGTGAGATATGCCTACAATGTTAGTTGCTTATGATTTTTGTAAAACGTGCATCTGTCATGGAGTTCGAGAGTAGTGTGTACTTGTAGTACAGTTGTTTTTTGTTGCTTACAGATTATGAAAGTCAAGCTCGCAGCACAGACATTCAGTGCCTCCGTAAGCAAAGCACTTGTTTTCGCTCTGGAACTCGGTGAACCAGGGTTTGATGGATGCTGTGGCACTGCTGAGTTCATCAGCATGGTTGACAGGTACGAACTTCAACTTTCCATACGTCCTAATCAACAAAGCACTTACTCTACGCAAACCTATTAGGTATTTTAGTGGAATCGCAAACAGAAAGTGAGATTAAAACTAGGTAAATCTAACTGTAATGGGAGAATCATCATCAGCCTATTTATGTCCACTGCAGGACGAAGGTCTCTCCCTGTTATCTCCAATTACCTCTGTCTTGCGCTAGCTGATTCCAACTTGCACCTGCAAATTTCCTAACTTCATCACCCCACATAGTTTTCTGCCCTCCTCGACTGCGCTTCCCTTCTCTTGGTATCCATTCTGTAACTCTAATGGTCCATCGGCTATCCATCCTATGCATTACATGGCCGGCCCAGCTCCGTTTCTTCCGCTTAATGCCGACTAGAAAAGAATGGACAGTTGGGCGAGTTAGTACGATAACATATTCTTGGTTTAAGTGCGAAAGAACACAGACGGTAGCAGAAGCAGGTGCTTGTTCTGTCTTCTTCTGCCACCGTCCGTGTTCTTTTGCGCTTAAACCAAGAATATACCATGATACATATAGTGTATCCTGATCATTGGTGTTTTTAATGGAGATAAAGAAGAAGTAATTGCTGAGAAAGTTCTTGAGAATTGTTACCCCAAGCCTCAAAGAAGCACCACAAGAGTCATGAATGAAAGTAATAATCAGGTGCTGCTAGTACACGTACTGAGAGTAAAAAGAATACAAAAAAATACAAAACATGTGCCTTGCTCCTAGTTCACAACTTTTGCAAGTTTGACCACGTAAAAAAGTATATTATGCAGATTTTCTGTCGTGAACATTAGCTATAGCGATGCACATGCTATGGAGGAAAATCGTGGCTTTGCAATTGTGAAAACGGGTAAGCACCTATGGTGCAGGGAGCACTTGTTTTTATTAAATGCAGCAACCACACACGCAACCCTTAGGCAATCAATGCAATGTCTGTAGGCTTGGGGAGGATGCAGAAGTCTCGTCATACTTAATTGTGTTCAATCAGCTTTTATGTGCAAGCAAGCTGGTCAACCAATGCGCCTAAATCTGGCTCTGGATTGTGGGGACTGAGGGATGCGCCGGCCTCACCTGTTCTGCCCCCGTCCCCCACTTTTCCCCGTCCCGGTTCTAGTGGTGGCGCTACACACGTGGTGGTTTGTGGTGAGGAGGGGCACTGATGTCAATGCGCGGCCGCGCGTCTGCTGCTAGTTACTGAGCGTGGCTCTCTTATCTACGGGACCAGCCCAGGGTATGTACATGCTTTCCTCACGTCTGCCAACACCTTTGCCCATGCGGGGAGCGCATAGTTTGTGCTGATCCTTTCCTGACGCTAAGCCAACTAGCAGCGCTTAGTGCTCGCGCGAGGTTGTACCATGCTGAGCCGCACTTGCCAAAAGCCAAAGCCGAAGGAGATTGCCGAAGCTCTCGTGAGTTGATCTATTGGTTATCGCCAGAGCAAGTATCACAGCCGCCGGGACTTTTCCTAGTGGCGTGTCCCAGCTTGAGGCTGTGCTCTCGCAGCGACGTGCTATAGGCGCCCGTTTTCTGTATTTTCGCCCTTGGTGCAGGACCCCTTTGGTTCCCCGTCGTGCAGGCGTTTTTGCAGTGCTGGTGCTGACAGATTCAATAAACGGTTTCCGTTAACTGAGGGCATCATTGTGTTTTTGCGTGCGTCGCTCGGTAGCCCCTTGCGGCCTGAGCTCGCGCGCAGCGGTGCTGGAGGCGACGACTGACGCGGCCCTGTGGCTCGCTAAGCTCGAACCCGCGGTGGTTGGTCACCTGTGAGACACTAAGAACCCACAGGATCCAGCATATCCTCTGTACAGTACTGTACTGTACAGTAATGAGTAAAGGCATTTGCACAGACAGTGTTTCAAAAGTGACAGATTAGGCTGTTAGTGAAGCTTGTGACAACGTCAGTCTCAGATCGAATGAGTGCTCTTGAGTGAAAACTACACATTACAGAAAGGACTGCTCCTATGGGCAGTTCTCAAGGTAAAAAAAAAAGGAAATGTGTACTTGATGCTTGTGGCAACCACAGGCATCAAAACTGAGCATGCACCAATGCTTGAGACACTGTTAGAAAAGCGTAGACGTCTGATCCCCCCCAAAGGGCCCATGTCTTCACTGCTGCTGTCATTTAATAATTTCGTTGCTGAGTCAACCGAAGCACAAATTTTGCATTGTATGATTAGTGAAATGCTTCGAGCACTAGAGGATAGTTCGGCAATACCTCCTGTGACATTTTAAGTTTCCAGACTTCCTTATGTGATGTAAATGGTAAAATATGGCTAATAGTTAAAGTGCAATCATAATTTCATTACATTTATGGTGTTACTTACGGAAGAATTCCAGCGCAAATGTTTACCAACGTGTCAAAACACTGTCAATGAAATTGATTGTTTGCTTTGGACCAAAGAAAAAAGAATTAAGCGCTAACAATAATATTTAAGCAAGTTAAGCACAAAGCAAGTTAAGGACAGCGCAAAGAGCAATGGAATGGGAAATGTAAGTCGTTACGTTAAGAGACAGGAAGAGATCGGTGCGGATCAGAGAGCAAACGGAGATAACCGATATTCCAATTGACATTAAGAGAAAAAAATGGAGCTGGACAGGCCATGTAATGCGTAGGGTAGATAACCGTTGGACCATAAGAGTTCCATAATGGACACCATGAAAAGGGAAGTGCAGTCAAGGACGACATAAAACTAGGTGGGGTGATGAAGTTAGAAAATTTAAAGGTAGAAATTGTAATCAGCTAATGCAAGACAGGGGTATTTGGAGATCGCAGGGAGAGGCCTTCATCCTGCAGTGGACATAAGAAAAAAAGGATGAGAATGATGAATCATATTCAGGGAAAATTCAACCAGAGATTGTACCTGTGTGTTTAAGCTTGTAACATATCAAAACCAAACTTCTTAAATGTGAGGCACGAAAGCAGTGCATGCAGCAAGTGACCCTATAAACAAACCGGTTTATGCATAGAATATGCCAGGTAGACTATCAAGCGTATAACTCTGGTTCATAAACTGCAATAAATAACTGTTTACTTCTAGGGCATTTGACATTCTCAACTCTAGGAGCCCTGTCGCCAAAGGTTTCAAGGCTCCACTTAGGCCGTCTACGCTGTGCCACCAGAGGGAATTCATGGAACTGGCTGGGAGACAACTCATGGGCTTGCGACTGGAGTCAAAAAAGCCAGTAGTCGAGGATGGGCGAAGAATGTCAGTGATTTCTCTGGCGTTCACACTAAAGAGCGTATCCCAACTAGCAACCAAAATGTTTGAGAAAGAGCTGTGCAGGTAAGAATACCAAGTATTCACTTAAAAGTCAAAAAGAAAGTGTCACAGCTTAACCAAAGATGTCAACTGTAACTGCCCATGTGATGGCTTTCGTTGCCTCATTTACCAATCGTACACTAAGTACACTTCATTTCACTCTGTTGCACATGGTATTGACAAAGGTTTCATCGCCTAAATAATTGGCCGATTGTTCTGCATGACTAGAATGAACCTTTCCAACAAAATTGTCCTATTAAAACCGTGCCCCCCCCCCCAACTGCAAGGGCATGCATTAATAGCTAGCAAACAAAACATATAGTGTGCTCAATGAATACGCAGCATGGTCTCCACAGCAGATTACTGCACGTTTTGAAGATATATACAGAATGAACTCATGTGCCTTGTTTGCAAAATTACTTGTGCCTAAATGGTATAGGTGTCTAAATGTTATCATGTGTCGGTACAGTTCAGTTTCACGTAAACAGCCTATAACTCGGTCAAACGTCTTCAGAAATTTAACGCTTATGCAGATTTCCAAGCACAAATATCTTGACACATATATGTTAAAGAATGTTACATGGGTAGAAAACATGTCAAACGCATCACAAACAAAGATGGCAGAAAGTCAAATGTCATTTTTCGCACTTTTTTATAAAGCATCACCAAAAGTTACAAAGTGTTTATATCGCAAACGTATACCCGATTGTAGAAATTACAACTCTTGTGACCCTCAGATGTTACGTTTAGCTGCCGCACTAAAACAAGAACAGAAACGTGCTGCCTGTTGCGTAACAGACATTTACAAATGACGCGCTAGTAAAAGGCCTATAAAAGGCCCTCTCGGTGGGGTAACATTGGGTTAAGGCAGACAAAGAATAAAGTCAGCAAGCTTTAAAGCCCATTTTTTGCCCAGTTTGGCATCAATACAAATTTGCAACTCTTCTAGGTAGTTTTACATAATGCTGTGGATATACACCTATGTCTATGAAATAAGGTGTCGCACTCAGGTCTTTTCTCTGCTATCAGCTTACACAATGGGTCTAGCTTTTGGGTAGCTCCGAAGGTCTGATTAACTGTTCTCTTCACTGCTTGATAACATTCTTTTTAAATGTGTTGGTATGCCCTTTCTTTCTGGCATCTGTAACTATACTATTCTTTAAAATAGAGAAAAAAGCAGGGTTAGTTGGCGCATATTCCAAACTTGAGACACTGTTAAGTATAGCTGAAAAGTGTGGGTCAAGAACGAGAAGCACACAGGACACAACGCTAACCTTCAACAACATTTTTACTATGCTTAAACCTAAAATTCATGGGATGCACAGAGCGCCCAATGCAAAGAGAAGCAACCTTCAACTTTCATTTCCCCTCGCCCCAATGTAACACAGAATGTATCAAAAGAAATCGATACAAATGTCATTTTCCAGATAGGAAGACTCTTGGTGAGGTCCAGTGATGGGATGCTTATAGAGTACACTTATTAGCCGTTTTTTTATGCAAGACACTTCAAATATTTCTCTATCAACCAACCTCTGGATCATTCTGAGCGCACATGTGCTTGGAAACTGTGTGGTGCACGAGCACCTATCGCAATGGTCAGCCAGACAACCATCAGCCATCAGCCGCTAAAGCATTGACAGCCGCCCTCTGTTTCCCTCATGCGGTCGTTAAAGCACCGACCCGTTTTCAAACACCGACACTAGTTAACCATGCTTCAAGGCTTGATTACTTCAACATAATTTCTTTTGTTACAAACATTCTCTTCTACTGTTACTTCTATCTATTCTGTTTACACACTTTGTTTCTTTTTTCCCGTATTCTGTATCCTCCCCCCTACAAAATGCCATAACAGTGTTGCAAGCTTTTCAAGTAAATTAAAAACGAATAAATAATAAAAGGGGGCCTGAACCAACATTTTAGATCAGTGAGTAAGTGCATATTGCAAGCAGAGCATGGAACTGTGAGTACCTCTGTCACATTTACCAGTGCTATTGGCCCCGAGACCGACCTACAGGGGCGCTGCTAGTGCTGCTCATGTGACTGTTGCGGCACAAACTCGCGCCTGTCGCCTGCTTCAGTTCCGGCGGCGTTCGGGCTACTTCTGCAGTGTTTCCATTTGTGCGCTCTCGTTCCCTATGCTTGTATACTTATGACGGTCATCTCAAATATACTTTCACAGCGTCTTCGTTTGCAAAAATTTATTCAAAGTGCTTATTTCCTATACGTCAATATACTTCTCAAAGGCAACGCTACAGTGCCAGCTGAAGGAGGTCAGACCAGCCCATTTGCTGGTTTTGCATGCACGGATCTACACTTTGCTGCGGTAGCTCAAGGGAATAATAAAAGCATAAACAAAAAAAATTGGCACATAAGAATCCAGTTGGGATAACATACCTGCCGTGGTGCAACAACCATGTCACAAACGCTGGCTGTATATGACTTCTACAACATTTACCTTGACTTTAACCCGCTAGAACATGTTTGCTCACAACGAGTAGTTCATGGTATAATATATTTTTTTTGCAATGCTTCACACAAACGCTCGGCAGTAACATGAGGACTTCATTCCTTCTTTCTGGGGTATTTCATGCCAAAACCAGTTCTGATTATGAGGCACACCGTAGTGGAGGCTTCCAGATTAATTTTCAGCACCTGGGGTTCTTTAACGTGCGCTACAATGCAAGCACACGCGCATGTCCACATTTCTCCTCCATCGAAATGCGGCTGCCGCGGCTAGGATTCGATCCCGCGACCTCATGTTCAGCAGCGCAACGCCTTATATGACTGAGCCACCGCAGCGGGTTAACTAACCCTGCTTTTTAGGTTATGCCTGCACTACTTGCTTTCTTAGCTACTGATTTAAATTAGCCACATCTTCACCGGTTAATATTAAGTGGTGGTAATTTGAAGTAATACTAGTTGAGGCTCACAGCTGTTTGCAGCACACGCGAAGGAATGCACCAATACTTATTGCCCATTCCGCTCTACACGTTCAACTCACTTGAGCTATTTGCTGATGCTCGTTGCTTGAGGAACAGACATGACAAATCTGTTTGGTGACCTGACACAGACTGCTGGATCGACCCAAACTTTTGAGTGTAAGGCTGTAGGGCTGTAAGGCGGTAGAGGCTGTAGACTGTAAGGCTGTAGAGCAAGGAGCCGAAGCCTCATTCATTAGTAGTAGTATCAGTATATGGGACATATTGAAGATATTATTCCCCGGCGTAGGTAAAAATCAAGTGAAATCATTTGAGGTTTGTGGTGTCTTCTTTATGAGGCGGGTATGCGAGGTTCTCTTTATGTACTGACGAAGCGAATAGCGCACAATTTGTATCTATTATTGCATATATTAAACAATGCAGGACCGAGACATGGTGAGGCAGAAGATGTTACAAATTTCCTTTTCAAGGGAGCCTAAGCTGCGCTGTAGTGCCTCGAGTATATACCTTAGGCATTGCAACTGGCACTGTAAAGAACTACTTCATGGCTTCAATTCGAAGTTGCAATAAAGTAACGAGTTTCGCGAACAATGCGTGCCTCGTCATAACAACAGTCAGTTGCTTCTGTTGCGGGAGGCGGGAAGGCTGTGTCATATGTCGATAATGGCTAGTGAGGCCCTTTATGAAACATTTCATCGCTTGCAATTGATTAGTCCTCCTACCTTAGCCATGAAATTTTCTTCCAGGTGATTGCTGTTAAGGTATTCGTGAAGTATGTATAGATACTATACATGACGCGCTGTTGTGTTAACAGCCATGAGCAGCGTTTTCTAGATGCCTGTTTCGGAGAACAGGGAAATTAAGTAGTTGCTAACCTTTTCATACAATAAACGCACCTCATTAAGTCTTCCTTTTAAGCAGTAATAAGGTTGCCACATTTGACTAGACCAATTTAACAGAATAATAAGAACCATGATGATAGCTAATTCACTGGGCAGTGTCCTTGTAACATGGATTTGTAATGTTGACACCAAACACCAAGACATTTCTTCCATGTAAAATGCAATTTCTTTCATATATAAGTACTAAGGGAATGTGAAGTGTTTAGTGGAGCATTGTACATAACTTCGTGTGTTGAAATTGCAGACATCCTTTTTACACAAAATTTATTGGCAGCCATAGCGGATTTACACATTCCAAAACCAGTATATCCTTTCAACGCTACTCAGCTTGTGATATCCAAGCCGCAAACTTTCACGACTCACATGGTGTCAAAGAAGAAACTGCGGTCCAGGCACAACAGCAGAAAAAAGCCGAAACATCCTTCAACAAATTTCGCTCGAGCCACCGATACCCCGAGCATGCGTGTAGAAAACGAGCACGCACGGCAGCTTAGTGAGCCGAAGTGAGCAGCGCCCTGGCTATAACGTCACTCGTGCGAGGGCGCCAATCCAACTTCTCGTCACTAATGCATTGAGTGGAGATAACAAGCATAACATAAGTATCGCTGCTCCTCACTCTAAAAAAAGGCTCCTTTTCACCATTTCTGAAACCAGCTAACTTGTATTCTAATGCCCTTTTTTGCTGGCACTGCTACACCACTTCGTTCACACTGTCTGTACACGTGTGTGTTTAAGTGTTTGCATGCTTTTGGGCTAGTTGGTGCACGGTTGGGCATGGACACCCAATACATTGAGTAAAAACATGTTCAGAAGTAATGCATATAGTGCTCTAAACTTACAAGTCTCTCTTAACAGAAGTTTGTCTAATTTTTCTTCACAGGTACCTCTGTACCAGCCACCTAAACCAAGACCCACTGGAAATGTACTTCAGCTGCATCAGACAGCGCGGTGGATGGAACAATAACCCATCAGCTTCACAGTTCCGACATGCTTACCGCAAGACTCTTGTCCATGCAGTAGTCGCATGTTCGATGAATGCCAATGCAACACCACAGGTGGAGGGTATCTGCCTGCCCAGGAGTCAGGCACACGCCAGTGGCTATTTCACTGCACAAAGCGATGACGAAGGCAATGCAAGCATGAGCACACACTGCAGCACTGGGCGACCAACAGCGACTCTCAGAGAAGCTGTAATCGACCACGATTACTTTACTTTAAGTGAATATTCGGTAGAAGTAATACAGTACATTGGTGGGTTTGTTGTCAGAAGCATTACAAAGAAGCTCTCATGTGCAGAGTGTGCTGCTCTGCTTGTGTCTGACACTGTGCACAGCTTGTTGACAACTCTGAAAGACAATGGTGGCCTTATTGAACCTTCAAAATTTGTTCACGCTGCATTACATGCCTCTGAGTGCGTCATGCGTCAGCACACTGATGTGCACAAGGAAAGCATTGAGACACTCACACTCAAAGCATTTCAAGAGTTTGCTCACATGAACACCAACATGCTTCAGCAAATACACCACTATCATGAAGAACCACAACACATTATCAACCTTGCAAAAGTGCTGCAGGCCAAATATGCAGCACTGCGACTGCGAGCTATTGGCCGACGAATCACTGAACAGAGCTGAGGGGCATATATAAGGCATGTAATGACGAAACGCGTACTGTTCCTGCATCAGTAGGAACATGTGTAAGCATCCTCAAAGCATCAGTGGCTGCAAGCTGCAGATGTGAACCGTTTCAATAATGCTATTGAGAGGACACAGATAAAAGTAAGGGAATAATATCGGACTTACAAAATCAAAGATACTAAACAAGACTGTCTCACACAGGCGAAGATCAGTGGTGGTGTGAGCAATGTAGTGTTCAGCATGATGTGTTTACAAACAACAATGTGCCAACTTTAAGGTGTACACATAGCGCATACAGAAGTTAGACCACTAGTGCCTTGCTGTCGGTTGTAAGAAATACATTGTAAGAGTCGCGTTCACACTGGCAGGACAAGGCAGAGCTGACGAAAAAAAGAAATTATGGGGTTTTACGTGCCATAACCACCGTATGATTATGAGGCACGCCGTAGTGGGGGACTCCGGATTATTTTGGACCACCTGGGGTTCTTTAACGTACACCTAAATCTAGGTACACGGGTGTTTTATGCATTTCGCCCCCATCGAAACAGATTTGACCAGTGTGAAAGTTTCACATAAGCTACCACTTAAAAAATGCACCTCGCACATAAATGCATAGACAATGCAAGGACTCCTCCTTTCTTGCTAAATGAATGGTCATCGACTAGCTAGCTTGACATTCCAGTGTTGATGTGTTCATGTAACAATGGAATGCCAAGAATCATGCAGACAATGCGCAAAACTTACCCATCAGTTACAGCATTGCATCATGTTGGACAGCATAAGGCAATGGTGCAAGGAGTGTGGCTTTTCTGATGAAGATGGCGTTTGATCGCATCCAATTATCACCCCGTAGTCTCAATGGGGAGGGCATGAGCGAAACCGTGGTCACTGAAGGCATACTAGGTTGGTGCTCGACATTTCCATGCTGACACTGTAGTGGAGCTGGTAGCGTGAATTCTGCACCACTGGAATGAACAAAATGAATTTTTTTTACTTTGCTTTTGGTTTTAGGGAACGATAATTTCATGCGTACCTACACTCATCTGCAACGCATGACAATTTAACTGTTTATTAACAAGTATAAAATTCTGCTTGTAATACCTTGTTTTTTTGTTTTTGCACACCTTGTTGAGATGTTGTACTTGAGGATTAGTGTTTCTTTGTTTTTTCATAAGCAAAGCCATTTCCTTCATTGATTGTACTTTTATGCAGCCACAACTACGCTCTACTTCTTATTGTAGGCTGTACCTTACATTACTTCGTAAACAATTATGCCACTTCATTGCAGTTACACTACATCACAGAAAATGTGAATTGAGGTCACTGTGACAATTTCATTTGCATACCTGTGCATGTGTTATTGTGAGTGTTGGACTACGCCTATGTGACCCACCTAAAACCGGTTACAGCACAAGCTACTTCGTACACATGCAGATAAATCATTACAGAATTGAGCACAACCTGTAATGCAGTTACTATACGTGATGCATACTCCAAAGGTGCACCTTCAATGTCTGTCACATGTATGTTACATGTGTATTCTGCATGAATGTTGCAGCTTCACTGCATATCACCAATGTATATTACCCCTAAGTGCCCCTTCATAGCACTTCTGCCGCCATTTCAAAGTGATATATGTTGTATAGGGCGTAACACTTATTTTGTGCGCAAAGTTCAAAAGCTTGTTAGGTTATTCCCGTGGGCCTAGGAATAGGTCCACAGACTGTATGGAAGTGCTATTGTTCACAGTTTTTTTCTTTTGTTTTCTGAGCATGAGGTGTGAAGTGTTTGATTAAGTGTTACGAGTTCTCCATTGCTGTTTTCTTGTAGGCTCTCGTGTTCTTTCAAAGCTTTGGTGATACAGAACAAACTAGCAGAACACTGTGATATGTAACTACAATTCGAAATGTGGGTATGTTTCACAGATGAGAACACAGTTACAGATGGTGATCTTTCCTTGCAATTTTCTTGGGTCTGTAGTACTTTTACACAACCTACTCCATTTACATATGAGTATAAGCATCTGTACACTGTATCGAGGCTACTGCCTTACATAGTATTTGTTAAACGACTGTTCTATCTGTGTTGTACCTTCAGTGTTTGGCCCCTGTTAGGTTACTTGTAACATCGGTATTTTACCACGGCGTTATAAACATCTCAACATGTTTTACTTGCGCTGAGCCGGTGCAACGTGTGACAGCAGTAAACACTTGTCATGATTCTATGATAAATTACACTAGAGTTACACCTATTTATGAAAACAGTTCTGATAAGCGTAATCACATTTATATTGCTGTATTTAGCATGTGAAATTGCTCCATGAATATGCGCTGGCTTGCATTTACTGCTCACTGTAAGTATGCTTAGCAAACTCGCTGTCCAGTGTGATCAATGTGACAAAGCTTACAGATTTGACCACTTATAACATTAACAACAGGACTATTAGTGGCGTCTCTGCTGAAAGGACTTAAGGCAGACCAGAGCGAGAAAAGTATGAAGTATTGGAGCTGTACATTTCTCCAATTATTACATTTTTTACGGTTTATTCTTGCTTTGCGTACTTTAGCAATTATATAGCACTGTTTTTTAGCCGAGTCTTAAATAATGATTATCCACATTTTGCCACTTCATCTTCCACCACCATCACCTCATCCTCAAGTCCTTACTTGTCCCATACCAACACATTTAGACCCAGTTTCTTTCCTTGAACAATTAAAACATGAAATGCCTTACCCAGTGCTAGCCTTTTATTACCGGCTGGTACATATGTACATGATCCAACAAATTACCCTTTTGTGCAAGCATGTATACATTTCTGTAGTTAACTTGTATCTATGTTATCTATGTCTCGCTGTCATCATTCTTGTTAGTAGTTTCTGTGGCTTTTCACTCTTGATTTTATTGTCGTTTTTTAGTTTTCATTATTGTGCACTTGTTTCCTATTACTTTCTCGTTTGCCATTTCTTTGTATATATAGTTATAATGCTATAAGTGTGTTTCTCCACGTTCGTATGTTTTGTTCTAGTAAATTTTCAATTATCACAGCATGTACTCTCCAATGTCTGCTTTAGCACCAGCGCAAGCTGAAGTATGTCTCAATGAATAAACCCCCGCATGAACTGCACACAATTCCATGCAATCATGATAAAAGCTCTGGCTGCACCCTACATACCCACAGTCTTTCATTTGAAGCAAACACCGACACATGAATGTTACCGTATATTAAATTAACTTGCCTGAAACCAGTGCAAAGCTTCTTTTTTTACTCAATCTCTCAAGCCACTGGAGAGGTGCATTTTTTGCGTAAGCAGAGGCAACCCTATAGTCGCAGACATTGCAGTTAAGTTACTGATTTATTTCACATAGCTGCTGATACTTGATTTCTATCTTTGCAGATGTCACATTCACACGTGCATAATTTAAATGTAAGGATTACATTCTTAGCATTAATTACTCAACCTTGTGAACAAATGTGTAATGATACCTGTCTAATGCATACTTCATGTATCTTATACAACTATGGGTAGAATCCAAACAATACAGAAGTTCGCACAGATATGGGGCTTGAAGTGATGAACAGTAGTCGGACAAGGAATTCATTAAAACGAACATATCGACAAGGGGTCTCGTCTCATCAGTGTAGCAACTGCTTTCCTAAGCAGTGTTTTTATGTACATGTGTCTCTCTCCCCTACCCTCAATGGGGGAGGAGAATAAGGCACTGCATGGTAGCCAGTAACCAGTAGTGTACATATAAGCAGAAGCATTAATTAATTCTTTATACTGAGTACTATTATCATTACTGCTATGTTTTTGTGGTCTTACACCTGGTTATGCCAGGGCTGTTCATAACCCCGACACTGATTTAATCATCGATTTGCAGTATATATATATATATATATATATATCTATACACGCTTCTTTGTACTTTCTCACGGGGTATTCCCTATTAACTCCCTATGATACACAGTTTAATACCTTTTTTTGTTTCGTTGATATTTTTTTCGTTCCATAGCATGCAGTGTCTATTATTTACATTTTTGAACGGGACATTTATACATGTTCTTTGCTTGCAGTTTTCATTTCTACTCTTAACGGAACATTAATGGCTAGAACTCAGCTTCTCTTGACCAAATTATGTCCTCCCAATTCCCTTTTCGCAGACTTAATGGTTCCATCTGCATCTGAAGTTACATCTGTCATGTAAATTGTTTTTAGTTTCCAATTTTTATCTCCACTTTTTAAAGAACCTAACAGTATCCCTACTGTTCTCCTTTTCATAACTGCAAGCCTCCCTTTAACCCTCCCCTTTAATTTCCAGTCCACTTTTTTTAATTACCTACCCCCACACCGTCTTATTCTCCTCCCCCAGTAAGGGTGGAAGAGAGTCACCAACACATACAAGAAAATGGTGCTAAGGAAAGCAGTGGTTGCCCGGACGATAACGAAGTCCCCTTGTCAAAATGTTGGCTCAGGGACATTCCTTGTTCAATTACTGCCCATAACTATGGGTACAGCATGCCTTGTATTTAACTTACGTGATGTAGCCTTCAGTATGGTAATCCCAGCAGGCACTTTCTCATGTCACTAAGCACATACTGCACTAGAGCTAGCATATACATTTCAGCAGGCTAAGCCAAATTTCATGCCAAGCACTTACGGGCATCTAGCCAAACAATACCTAGGCAGCATTCACACTAAACTTTCACCTTTTGCTGTAAATGCAGGCAAGTTGTATAACAATCAGGTTACTGCTGTCCAGATTTTTTTATTAAAGTCAGCTACTATTATCTTCTTACTTTAGCATCGTCAGCATCTATCTTGCAATGGAACTTCTTCTATGGGCTGCTAAAGTCGCTAGCATGCATGCTTTGTGCAAGTGCCCTTTCCTCAGAATTATAATAAAATTACAAGGCAAGCACTAACCAAATCAAAATGAAGACAATGACACCAGTATTAGTACAGGTGCCAGTGTACAGTTGTCTACAGAGATAGTCCTAGTAATGTGTCACATTCAGCTAGTATCCACATACCTTGGCAAAACAGGCCTCACTTGTGTGCCACGTTGATGTGCCAATGCAAACATCTGAACTACTTCGTCCCCATTAGACAGGCTTTTCCTAAAATGCAGAAAACGATGCTGCAAACCAGGTATGCCATACATAGGAATGTACTTGTACAAGGCCGCAGAACAAAAAATGTGGTCATGCCAAATGTACTTAATGAAACGCAAGAAGGAGAAAAGGGAACCACAACTGATCATCACATTAGGTTTCTTAAATAACAGAGAGGTATATACAGCTACTTGTATGCCTAATAAGAATTGTAATAACTGCCTGTTTTGTACGTCATCAAAGAGGAATGCTGTAATAGTTGCACTTGCGAATGTTGGCAGTAGTGCTATCAGGTATTATGCTCTTGTGGTGCTACTATACCACATGTTTGAAAAAAGTTGACTGTTGGGCTAGTTGGTATTTTGACATAAGAACCATCTTGAAATGCATGCGCAACGCAGCGCTGCATTTGCAGCGCCTGTGTTCGTCTTCCTCTCTGTTGTGCCGCATTTCAAGATTGTTCTTATATCACATGTCCTTGTGTTTTCTGTACTTTTATTTAAACCAATGCAGTAGTGAGAAGCCCCACCTGCATTAAGCATATAATGTGTTTTGCACAATAACATTCTGCGGTTACAGTGCATTCGTCACTAGATATTCAGTGTTCCCTTCCTAATCTGTCTACTGTGTTTTGCAAGCAAACCAAAAAAACTGTGCTTGATTGTCCTATTTTCCTTTTGCTACGATTTCCTTCAACTGTCAATCTTATGTACACCCTGGCAACATTACAAAAATGAATGACTACAGCGACACATATACACACTGCATTTATGTTAATACTAATCTCTAACTAAAAAGTATAAGGAGTCAATTTCATGCGGACATTAACCAAGTTAAATTGCAAGGAGCAATGACAGCACGACACCACCACACACTTCCAGGTTTTGCAATGCACCAATTTTATGAGCAAGGAAGGTCAACCTCATTACTATAGTGTTTTTCTTTCTTCATCTGAGCTACAGTATTTGAAACGCACCATTTTCTTTTTCAGTTATCACATGCAACATTCTTCCGTCAGTCAAGTGGCACTGCGTTAGTAAACTAGACAGGAAAGTAAGAGCAATCGCAAGCTGAAATATAAATGAAAGCTGCAAGCTTTCATATAATTATGAATGGTGTGCGCCGGAAACGTATGCTGCATACCCCCATAATCTACGAACGTAGCTGGTACGGATTTCTATGGGCTCGTGTAAAAGCGAGCGTACTTGACACACTACAACGGAACCACAACCGATCAGACATCCCACACGAAAGCCATCACTAGATGCAGTATCGCGACGCGTTACAATGATCGCATACGCCGGCCCGATCAGTCATCCCAGGAATTTTAATGAAATCCGCCACTGAAACTTATTTGTGGGGATATGCCACGTTTTCTACGTGCTTTAAAGGTTTTAAGCAGAGAAGATGTGCGTAGTACTGTGCTTTAAAAAGAATTATGGGGTTTTACGTGCCAAAACCACGACATGATTATGCGGCACGCCGTAGTGGGGAACTCCGGAAATTTGGACCACCTGGGGTTCTTTAACGTGCACCTCAATCTAAGTACACGGGTGTTTTCGCATTTCGCCCCCATCGAAGTGCGGCCGCCGTGGCCGGGATTCGATCCCGCGAGTACTGTGCTTGTATGTTACCTTCTTTTCGATCTTCTGAACTTTGATAAAGCGGCTAACGCTACGGCGTCAACCTAACACACTAACAAAGCAGGGTCAAATCAGTCAAAACACGTTCTCTCACCTTTTACGATGCCGTCGCTTTCTCGTCAGGGCTTCGTCAACACGCCGCGACACAAGCATCGTTCTAGCCGCTAGCTCAGCACGCTATCGCCATAGAATAAAGAACCCTATCGCTACTTCGAGCGACCGAACAAAACAGAGAGCTCGAGAGTTTTGCGTCGCACTGCCCCACCGCGGATTGTAGCAACTGCGTTGGAGCAAAATAGCGAAACCAAAACTGACAAAAAAAATACCTGTAGACTAGTTCGCAGTCAACAGAATACAATCCGTAGCCTGTATTCCATCATTCCCATGATAGTTTGAACGATCGCAGCGCCACATTGCCCTCTAGTTATAGTAATATGAAAACTCTATGTATCGAACAGGCGTGGAGAGAATAGGGAGAGGTGCGGACGGACGCCGACGCCGACGCCAACGACGCCGCGGGACAGGCCGCCGCTATAAGATGCTCCGCATCTAAAATCGCAATCTGCACTTCAGGGACAGGAAGATAAAAAGACGTGACCTGCGCTACCCTAAAAAACCTATTCAACAACCAGAATATTCCAGTGACTATGAACATCGGCTCTGTGGTTCATGGTTAAACATTACAAAGACTTGATGATCTAAATCTAAATGTTCCCATATAAGGAAATATGTCTGAATCGAATGTAAATCGTTGGTCATCTGTGGTAATTCACGCTGCCCATTTTGTGGTTTACACTAATTCTTACACTTCTGATTCCTCTACTTCAGTTGCGAATTCACTTTGGTCATAACACACGTACTCCTTTATCATAATAAAATAAAAATGTATTGATTCGAGGTGATTATTACAACATACCTTTTAGGTATAAGAGTTCTGCAACATAGCTAGCTGTATTTCGGCATATAAATTTATCGTGCTGCAGCCGGGAAAAATGCATCACCATAGGAAAATGACACATTGAGGAAAAGCAGCTCCACTAACGTGAAACCTGGAGAGTGCGAAGCATGCAATAATGCACCGCTAATGGGCTCATACTGCCTTAAGCAATGGCTCATAACCCGTAAACGCGGCCTCCCCATACGACGACAGAGTGAAATTCTCACTGGAGTGATGAGCGCACGCAGCCAAGCTGTAGATGATGACGACGATGACGAACGCGGCAGGGGCACGAGCGCGTGCCGAGCGCGAGCACGAACCGCTTGCTTACCGCGATACGACGACTTACGACAGGAGACGCCGACAGCCGGGCGCAATAAGGTGCTTCGCACCTAAAAACGCTGCGTAGCGCACGACGCAGCCGCAGCGCTCTGCCATTCTCCACAGGAGCGTTCTGGATTCATTTAGATCACTGGCCAAGATAGTGAGAAACTACTACTTTCCTACCAGGGCAGGGGCGGTGCCAGGGAGGGGGGTTATGGGGCTTCAGCCCATCCCCGAAATTTTTTCGTGCTGTCATATGCACCGCCGACCAAAACAACCACCGGCGCCAGAACATTCTGGATTACATCTACAAGTCTCCTTCATGCTCCTAAAGACATTCGGCGCGAACATTGCGAACTCGGCTGGATTTCGTGGCCACGACCATGCACCTGGAGTCACATTGCGCAAGGAGCCCCATTTAGCACAAAGTTTCAAGGGTGTTTCGATGGCGAGCGTGCTCATTGTGGCATCTCAGCGGCGGCCGCAGAATCTACGGACCACATAGATTTCAATTCCGAACTTTATCGTATAAAGTTCTCACAACGTTTGACGCGGAAAGGTGCACTGTCATTTTCCAAAGTCTGCTTTAGATTTTAGATTTCCGGAACCTTATTTGTTTATGTTCTTGTAAACGTTTGACGACAAAGGTGCATTGACTTTTTTAAAGTCGTACATCGCACCATACAACAGACAAAGCCAAATCAAGCACTAAGTACAAGTCGACAAAGCACGCCGCGAGGTCCGATGAGACGAAGCGTTGCGGTGATTAATTTGTGCCGTCGTGTCACAGAAAGAATATCAACATTTTTTTTGATATTACACTAAGACCTTTTGATATTACACGATACTAAAGCCAGCAAAGGAACTACGTTCTTATAATTTTTTATACTGGGATCTATTCGCGAGGACACATTGAGCCTCTTCAATTTTCTGTTCTCGCTATCCGGGGCCGCCAGAACCAGCCAGAGCGCATGCGGTTTTCTCGTGTTGCCTCGACCACGGCGTGGCGCACTTCGGGCGCGTTCGTTTTATTTGCGATAGCAATTATATGACACTTCCACGGATTTCTGCCGTCGGCGTCGCCGTCGCCGTCGCGTGAGGTTCCGTATAGATAAATCTTCGCGCGCGCAGTATGCCCGAGCGGAAGCGTGGGGACGCACGCTGTCACGAGAACGAACGCACTCAATCTTCCACGCGCAAGCAGGAAGCGGGAAGCGAGCGCCGGAAGGAGCGGGGGGGGGGGGCGCATTTCTACTCTGCCAACAAACCGCGCTCGTCGCTCGCTCGCACCGTCTTATCTCCACACGGCTCTGACCTTTATGCGCTGTGCATTCGCCGTCAGTTTCCGTTGCAGCGATAGCCCGCACGTACCTTCGCCCGCTGCGGCGTATGCTTGCTGCCAGCGTTTTGACAGTCGTTGTCTGCAGTCATTCAGTGTGATCATTGTATTTGT